>NW_022103920.1:67566721-67568061 GCF_000313985.2 Echinops telfairi
AAAAATCTGTAGCATGCACATGTTTTCAACACCATGTTTTCTTCTTTTTTGATTCAAAAAATAGCAAAGTAAAAAGAATGCACATAAAGTTAAAGAGAGACAATAAAAATACTGTCATAGAAATTGAAGAAGTCAATTTCTTCAGTGGCATATTGTGCCATTCAAAACCTCTTCAAATATTCTGATAATTGCTTTTAAGTAATTGTAAGAGAAAATATGTATATTGCAAATGATACCAAAACATGCACCTAGTGTTAATAGTTGTTTCTTGATAGATTTTCTCTTAAAAATGTTCTGATTGGGGCAGCTTAAAACTAATCCCCTTTCACTGATCTTGGCAGAGGATTTTTAGCAAGTAATTCTATTTAAATTACTACGCTGAATTAATCCTTTTCATTGCTTAAGGCTAAAGGAAACCAGAAAAAGACAAAGAATATAAGCTGGGGTTGAGATAGTTACATTGAATTCTTTCTCTCTTAATTGAAAAAAAACCTGAAAGAATCATTTTGTATTATAAATAAATCCTCCCTCTATATTTATTTTAATTTCCTTTTCAGAGAGATTCATGTATTACAAGGCAGGTATAAAATGCTAGATGTGTGACTAAGTGAAAATTTATGATCAGTTCTAGAACATAGATAACTTAAGTTTCATATATCAACCTATATAGTGTCTGGCTCCCTGCATTTGTACAATGTTGCCAACTGGCTAGTCATTAAACTTAACACATTCACTTTGCTTTCTTTTTTATTCTAAAATTCTTTAGGAAACAATTAAAAAGTAATCAATAAGAAACAAATGAGTTGTCCTAGTCCAAGATGGTGGCTATCTACAAGTTAGACAATAAGACACAAAGGAATGGAGTATGTACATTATCTCTTAAGGAAATTTCAATGCAATATTTCCGCTTAAATTCCAAAACTTCACTAGAAAGCCATCTAATAGCAAAATAGACTAGAAAATTCAATCCTCATTGGGTTAGATGGAACCCAAACCTGAGGGCTCTGCCATCATTGATGAAGTAACATATATTAAGGGGCAACCAGCAGTCTCTGAGAAACTCTCACATTGATCACCCATATATCCATTCTTCCCATATATGGAAAACATCCATCTAAAACCCAGAACCAAAGTCCTATCTAGTTAGAACAGTGGTTCTCAACCTGTGAGGGTTGAACGACCCTTTGACGGGTCGCCTAAGATGATCGGAAAACACATATTTCTGATGGTCTTAGGAACTGAGACACCACTCCTCTATATCCATCTCCAGACAGGTCCGCTCACATGCAGATATGCCCACATATGAGTACCTGGCATGATGATATCATCATGCCAACCCT
>NW_022103920.1:67571462-67586526 GCF_000313985.2 Echinops telfairi
GGCCAAAGACATTGTTCGAGTTATGATCGGAGATGAATTTGTTATGAGATTGAGTGCAATTTGCTTATCAAATGACATTCTCTGCAGAAGAATAGATGACATGTCTGCTGATATTCTTGATCAGGTAATCCAGGAAATTAAATCTGCTCCACTTCCAATATTTAGCATCCCAACTTGATGAATCTGCAGACATTGCAAACTGTTCACAGTCACTGGTTTACGTGAGGTATATTAATGATGGCGACTTTAAAGATGAGTTTTTTTTTGCAAATGTCTTGAAACGACAACTACTGCACATGATGTACTTGACACAGTTGGCTCATCTCTGAAAGAGCATAAGATCTCTTGGGAAAAGGTTTGTTGTATTTTCACAGACGGTGCTCCAGCTATGCTAGGATGTCAGTCTGGATTTCAACGTTTGGTAATGTTGACCAAAAGTCATTGGAACTCACCGTATAATTCATCGGCAAATATTAGCAATGAAGACACTGCTACAAGAGTTACAAGAAGTAATGAAAAGCATCATAAGTTCTGTCAATTTTGTAAAGGCAAGCACTTTAAAAAATCGACTGCTTTCGCAACTGTGCAATGTGTTGGATGCACCGAACAATGCCCTGCTACTTCACACTGAGGTGAGATGATTGTCCACAGGAAAAGTTTTAAAATGTGTTTTTGAGCTTCGTGATGAACTCAAAACAATTTTAATCAGAAAGCAAGACCGCAGTTCGAAGCATTTTTCAGCAATAAAAGTGAACTGCAGATATCTTACTTGGTTGATATCTTTGCCATCCTGAATGAGTTAAATTGTTCACTGCAAGGACCAAATGCCACAAGCCTCAATTTGTCTGAAAAGTACCGATTATTCCAAATGAAACTTCAGCTTTGGCAAAAAAAATTGGATGAAAATAAAATTTACACATTGCCTACCTTATCTGCTTTCTTTGAGGAACATGCCATTGAACCAGACAAAAGGATTACGATGATAATTTCTGTGAAAGAACACTTGCACATGCTTGCAGACGAAATTTCATCATACGTTCCAAATCTACCTGATACCCCATTTGCACTTGCAAGAAGCCCATTCACAGTCAAAGTTGAAGATGTTCCTGAGACAGCACAAGAGGAGTTCATTGAACTTATTAACAGCGATGCAACAAGACCTATTTCTCTACAATGCCAGTTACAAAATTCTGGATCAAGTATTTGCAGTCATATCCTATTCTGTCTGAGACTGTGCTGTGCCTTCTTCTTCCATTTCCAACACCATATCTTTGTGAAACAGGGTTTTCCAACTTGTTGGTTATCAAGTCTAAATACAGAAATAGACTTGTGGAAGATAATCTTCATTGTGCTCTTACAAAGATTGCCCCGAGAATGTCAGATCTGGTGAGAAAGAAGCTATCTCAACCTTCACTCTGACATTGGCTTTTTATTCATACTGTCACAAAAGGTAGCAATGTAGTTTACTGTTGCTATATTAAGACTGTTACCCATACTACACCATGCTTCAAGACAAAATTTCATTTGTTTGTAATTAGAAATAAACATTTCACAATATAGAATTACATATTGTTTTGTGATTAATCACTATGTTTTAATTATGTTCAATTTGCAACAATGAAAATACATCCTACATATCAGATGTTTACATTACAATTCATAACAGTAGCAACATTACAGTTCTAAAGTAGCAATAAAAATAATTTTATGGTTGGGGATCACCACAACATGAGGAACTGTATTAAAGGGTTGTGGCCTTAGGAAGGTTGAGAACCACTGATCTAATTAATTCCAACTCATAGCAAACCTATAAGACAGTAGAACTACCCTGTGGGTTTCTGAGACTAACTTTTTATGGGAGTAGAAAGCCTCATCTTTCTCCTTCAGAGTGGGTGGTGGTTTCAAACTGCTGACCTTGCAGTTAGCAGGACAACCACTAGCCACCAGGACTCCTAGTGATGAAGAATTCTACCAGCCTCTTCCACTTGAATGAATCATGAATGCAACAAAATTGCATTGATAATTAGTGTTGATTGGAATGTGAAAATTGGAAACAAAGGGAAAAGATTAGTAATTGGAAAATAGAACCTTGATTACAGAAGCTCATTGCAAACAACATTTTGCAAGACTATTGACTTTTTCATTGTAAATACCATTTTAACAAGATAAATGGTGCCTAAACATATTGATCTCACCAGATGAAATATACAATAACCAAATTGATTATATCTATGGAAAAGGACAATGGACAAGCTCACTATCATCAGCTAAAATAAGGCCAGAGGCCACCAATTAGAAGAGACCCTCAATTGCTTATGTAAATCCAAGTTGAATCTGATAAAAATTGAATGAAGTCCAAAAAAGTCTAAATACAACCTACAAATTTTTTCCCTCAGGTTGCAATATTGGAGGGTTATATGGGGAAAATATTGAAGAATGCAGGAAGTTTGCATCAAAATCAGATGAAAGGAATATATAGTCACTGTTCTTATATATATAGATGAAAGGAATATATAGTCACTGTCCCAACATTTCAAGCATTAAAATATTAACAAGAACCTATGGTATTAAAGGAAGAAGTCCAACCTGCACTGAAAGAAGACATAAAAAAACAGTGATACCGGAATTGATGGAATATCAGTAGTAAGATTACAGCAAGCTGAGGAAGCCCTAGAAGCGCTCACTAGTCTATGCCAAGAGATTTGGAAGACAGATGCAGCAGTAGATTCAGAGGGAGCTGCCAGAAATTCAAACCAGATTCAGAAGAGGATATGGCACAATGAATGTAACTGCTGACATCAGATGCGTCTTAGCTGAAAGTAGAGAAAACCAGAAAGATGTTTATTTGAGATTATGCAATGGCATTTGACTGTGTGGATGATTCCAAACAATGGATAATATTGAGAAGAATGAATATTCCAGAACATTCCATTGTGCTCATACAGAACCTGTACATGGACAGTAGTTCAAGCAAAACAAGAGGATACTGCATGCTTAAAACCAGGAAAGGTGGGTATCAGGGTTGCATCCTTTCACCATACGTATTCAATCTGTATGGTCAGCAAATAATTCAAGAAGCTAGGCTCTATGAAGAATAAAGTGGTATCAGAATTGGAGGAGGAATTATTAACAACCTTTGATATGCAGGTTAACAACCTTTGATATGCAACCCTGAAATTGAAGAAGATTTGAAGCACTTAGCAATGAAGATCAAAGACTGCAACCATACGTATTAATTACAACTCAATGTAAAGAAAAATATGCTCACAACTGGACTAATAGACAGCATCCCAGAAATGGAGGAAAGACCCACCATGGCATCCAGCTCCTCTCATACCTTCCCCAGACAGTAGATGGGCATGGGAAGACTTTCTCCCCCATTGCCGGGATTCAAAATACTAGCCTTAAGCTTGAGTTTTTGGCTTAGCTATATTAATTTGGTCATTAAATTTGCCTTGGCAGCTTTCAATGTATAGAAAATAACCACTTTGCCCCCATGCCTCTTGTGAATTTTATATATAAAACAAAAGGGGGAATTGTGGGAAACAGAAAGATTTCTCCCAAGTTGTCTCCCCCAGATATGTGCCAAACTTAGCTGCTTGCTACACACGGTAAATGACTAGCCACTTGGAGGTCAACAGAACTAGGTCAGGGGTTATTCTCCCTAAGGGTTATCAGACATCCAGAGCAAGCAGACACCACTGTTTATCCCACAATAAGTAGGGCCCACTCCCTTCTGATAAGGATAGTAGTAAATTGTTTCCCTGAAGGAGAGCCCAGGAATGTCAAGCCCACTCAAGGGTGACCAAGGTTAGGTCACAATCGTGAATCTAGGGTCCCCCACTTCTTGTCACATGTATACCTCTAGTTCCACCCCTTTCTATCACGTGTACACACCTAGCTCATTCCCTTCCTGTTATGCCTATGCCCATTGTATATCCCCCTCCTATTGCTTGTATTACCTGTTGTACAGACCCTTCCTGTGACATGTGTGGTTACCTGTAATCACGCCCCCTAAAGAGATATAGACCTTGGTTAGCAATAAATCATTCCTCTTGCCCACCCTCCAAAAAAGAAAGAAAAGAAATGGAGAAAAGAATGACTTTATCAAAGATTTCATTTTATTGGATCCACAATCAACACTCATGAAAGTTGTTGTTGGTTTCCATTGAGTTGGTTCCGACCATCATGAGTGACTCTATGCACAACCAAATGAGACACTGCCAAGTTCTGCACAATCCTCACAATTGTTCTTCTGCTCCAGGCCATAGGTGCAGCCATGGTTTCAAGCAAATTCCTTGAGGATCTTCTTCTTTTCTGATGCCACTCTGCTTTACCAAGCACAATGTCCTTCTCTAGGGATTGGTCTTTGCTGGCAACATCTCCAAAGTACATTAGACAAAGTCTTATCATCCTTGCCACTAAGGAGCACACTGGTCCTACTTCTTCCAGGACAGACTTGGTTGTCCTTTCAGCAGTCCAAGTTATTTTCAATAGTCTTCTCCAGAACCACAATTCAAAGGCGTAGATTCTTCTTTCATCTTCTTTATTCAATGTCCAACTTTTGCATGCATATGAGGTGAAGGAAAATAACAGGCTTACTTTTCAATACTCTAAAGAGGTCTTGTGCAGCAGATTTACCTAATGCAACTCGTCTTTTGACGTCTTGACTGCTGCTTCGATGAGCATTGATTGTGGATCCAAGCAAGACAAAATCCTTGACAGCTTCAACCTTTTCTCGATTTATTATGCTGTTACCTATTGGTCCAGTAGTGAGGATTTTGGTCCTCATCACATTGAATTGTAATCCATACCAAAGGCTGCAATCCTTGATGTTCATCAGCAAGTGCTTCATGTCTTTCTCACTTTCAACAAGCAAGGTTGTGGCATCTGCATATTGCAGGTTGTTAATAAGCCTTCCTTCAATCCTGATGCCACATTCTCCTTCAAATAATCCAGCCTCTCTGATGATCTGCAGCATTCAGATTGAATAAGTATATAACAGCCTGGTCTCATATCGTTCCTGATTTTAAACCAGGCAGTATTCCCTTACTCTGTTCTCACAAATGCCTCTTACGGAAGCTGTCATCAAGGAAATAAAACACATATTGCATTTGGGCAAATGTGCTACACAAAATCTCTTTGAAATGTTAAAGGGCAAAGATGTCATATTGAGGACAAAGGTAGACCTGACTCAAATTCTAGTATTTCCTTTTTTTTTTTTATCGTTTTGTTAGGGGTGCATACAACTCATCACAATCCATACATACATCAATTGTATAAAGCACATTTGTACATTCATTGCCCTCATCATTCTCAAAACATTTGCTCTCCACCTAAGTCCCTGGCATCAACTCCTCATTTTTGCCCTCCCTCCCCGCTACCCACTCCCTCATGAACCTTTGATAATTTATAAATTATTATTTTGTCATATCTTGCCCTGTCTGATTTCTCCCTTCACTCACTTTTCTGTTGTCCATCCCCCAGGGAGGAGGTCACATGTAGATCCTTGCAATCGGTTCCTCCCTTCACCCTCCTGGTATCGCCACTCACACCACTGGTCCTGAAGGGATCATCCTCCCTGGATTCCCTGTTTCCAGTTCCTATCTGTACCAGTGTACATCCTCTGGTCTAGCCAGATTTGAATATTTTCAACGACTTCATATGCATGTGAAAGATGGGCAATGAAAAAGGAACACTAAAGACAAATAATTTATGAATTTGAATGATAGTGTTAGCAAAGACCATGGAAATCAGCATGGTTTGCCAGAAGAATAAACAAAATATCTCTTGAAGCAAGTGCAATCAGAATGCTCCTCAGAAGTCAGGATGGTGAAAGTTCCTCTCAGGGACTTTGGATATGTCATCAGGAGACATGAGTTACTATGTGAGGACATCATCCAGGGAAAGTATTTTTTCCATCAGTGGGAACAAAAAGGAAATCCCTCGATGAGATGGATTGACTTGGCAGCTGCGAAAATCAGCTCACATATAAAAATTGTGAGGATAAAGCAGGACCAAACAGTGTTTTGTTCTGTCGTATGTGGATTTATTTATTCATATATTTTTATATTGTTCTCTAGAGAACCCAGAAAGAGGCAGCTGATGAAAAGGAGTAGGTTTGCCCCATTCAGAAAGAAATTTCTGAAAGAAATTTCAAGTTCATATTTATCACTGATTCTCTGTAATTATCAAAACCTGCTTTCCAAGAATTGTGAAAACTCTCTTTGTCAGGCAGAAGAGTAAATGCCTCAGGTAGATCATCTAATAGCCCTAATTTTCTTTTTGGAGAATTTCCTTGTCCATTTTCTTCAACAGCCATTGGTCCTATCCTGTGGGGACTTCTGGCTGCTTTATCATTCTCCATGTTCACTAGTAAAACAGACATCTGCCCTCTGGGGTGGCTGATTAAGTTCCCAGCCTGTTTCCTCCTAGTACAGTTTTGTGAGCATGAGAGTGACTTAAGAAATAGAATAAGTCCAGACTTTTATGGTCTGCTTTTAATGGCTGTGATGGAATTTGCTGTGGTTAGCATTGCTAATTCCTAGTGCAAACAATTAGAACCAATCACCTCGATAAAGTTGCTAAACCCAAAGAGTTTGGTTTTTCACTGGTAGGGTGTACTCCTCAGTGTTTTCCTTCTTTTGCATTGCCAGATCATGGCATTGCTGCCTGGGCAGGTCTGAGGAAGAAAAACAATAACTAGTTGAAAAAGCAACACTTTGGGGTTATTTTTGTCATTAGCTTGGCTGCTATATCGACGTAGTTCTTTTATCTTCTGGTAAATGTGCTGCCTCACTTTGAATTATGAAATACTAGCTGGATGTTTTAAGGCAGTAAGGCCTTAACTTACTAAACTCTCAACTTACAATCACAGCGAGGGGCAGATGTGGTTGAATTTAGCATAGTCATATTCCCTTACTGTCTGCTTGCAGGCTGGTCAACTCTATATGAGCATCTTTTGAATCAGGCCTTGTGGAACCAACAAATGAAATACAACATCCCTATTTCTCTAAAGCTTATCCTCAGTATTCTGACAGATTTCATTCAAGAGACCTTTGGATCATCTTTCCAAAAATTGTCCCATTAATACCCATGACATAAAAGGGAACATGAACTTCCCAACATGCATGAGTTTGTTACTTGTCCACTTAAACTATATCATCATTTGCTATGGAAGCAATATTTTCTTGATAAAAATCGTTTTGGATTAGTTAAGAGTAGATTTATCTACAAGTGAGAGGAAATCCAAAATAATAGCGGAGTTTAAAAAAAAGAATGATTATTCCATTCTTATTTTAAAGTTCTTGTATGTAGCTCAGACTGGCAGGGTGTTCTACAGAGTCTGGGACCAGACTCCTTTTACCTCATTGCTATTGGCATTTAGTGTTCAATGGACATAATTTTCATTTCCTCACCACAAGAGCCAGAAATCAGAAGACTACATTTTTCAGACTCCCTTACACATAGGGTTCCATATGTAAGCTTAGTTGTAGCAGCAAAATGCACTCCTGCGAGACTTTGAATTCAGAAGGGTGTGAGGAGCTGTTTCATGAAACAGTAGAAATAGAGCCTCCGAAGTAACTTCCAAAGCTTCTGTACGTCCAGACTTGGTGATGTGAGTGTTTCCAGTGGTCAAATTCTATGCACCGTCCTCCAGTGGGATGAGACAGCCACGGTGGCAGCAACCAAATAACTCACTGCCATTGAGTCAATTCTGACTCACGGCAAACCTACAGGACAGGCTGAAAATGCCCCTGTGGGTTTCTGTCATAAATTTACTTCTATCAATATGACTGACAAATGATAGAATGCCAGCTAACCACAAGCCATATATATATATACATATATATATAATATATATGTATATATATAATTTGTCGTACATTTAATTCTATCAATATGACTGACAAATGATAGAATGCCTTCCATCTATTCCATTGAAATCTACCACAACTTTCCTCACACCCATTCAGGCGGCATGTAAAGCAATCAATTTAAATTCTCTGCCTTGTGTTAGATCAGCATTTTTATAATCCCAAAACAGTAATGTACCCAGTGTTTGGTGTTTGTGGCAAAAATTCAGTACCGCATACATTGAGATATTTCATTTCCTTGATAGATTTTAGTATGTCTTAGTCATACTTTCCAATGAGGAAAGGTTTTCTTTGCTCCAGAGAGTGGTGGCAGCTTCAAAGCTCTCAGCTTAGTGCTTTCAAGAGTTTGGACAGCGAGCAGCACGTGAAGCCTGCAATTACACAGCGTCTGGGAGCATACACTATGACAGGTGTGCGAGCAGGAGCAAGCAATACAAAAACTGGCGAAACAGTTGAATTTCCACGTAACTCCCTGGTCAAAAGCTAATCATTAGCAGTAATAACAACAGGTCTTTAGGAGACCTAGAGCTTCAAAGCTGGCTCACAGTAAATTTTCCAATCAGCATTTCAAGCACATGGTCATAAACTAGCTGCAATGTTTTATCCAATCTTTTGGCTTTCAATTCACCCAGAAAAGGCTCATACAATTATGTCACATTTACAATCACAAAACAGATGATACTGTCGACCCCCAGATATCATCCTGTTTATTCCCCAACACAAGAAGGAATTTTATTTCCAGCGCCCATTGTCTCCTCATTGTTTCACAAAGTCTGTAGATGCCCAGCCAACTGATGCCTTGGTTTGCTGTTGGTAAAATTGGAATGATAGAATTTACCTCAAAGGGTTGTCAAGATAAGATGATTCATTAGTTTACATTTGTAAAGGCTTAGAACCATGCTTGGGAAATAATAAATACTAAATAAATATGTGTTGGACAAAAACAAATCCTGAACCAAAGAAAATTACTCTAGAAGGAGCATCCATGTCACTTAGAACCAACCTGCCATACCTCCACACCGACATTCCTTATCCCTTTTAACATATCTTATCATATCACCTCTAGAGCAATTATTATTTATTATTATTTCATTCTTTTAACAAATATCCATTTGCCCTCCCCATCAGCAAAATGTAAATTATTTAAGGGCAGGAATTTTGGTCATTGGTTTAATCCCAGAAAGTAAACTAATGCTTGATACCTTGTAGGTGTATTTATTTCATTAAAAGTTAAAAGTTTAATGAATAAATACATAGTCATATGTGTTTGGAAAAAATGTAGTGTACTTATTTGACTTCTTTATTTATTGATCTTTTTCACATACACAAGGTCATAACTTTTTTCAAGTTTGGGTAAGAGTCTCCAATATTCAAAAACTAAATCAACCAAGTTTATTCATTCTAACACTGATCTAATCACTGTGTTCATATTCTCAAATGGCTCTGGTGGCACTGCGGGTTCGCAATGAGCTGAGAACCTCAATATTAGCAGTCTGAAATCAATTGTTCTCCATGGGAGAAAAATGAGACTTTCTATTCCTTCAGGAGTGACAGTCTCAGAAAGCCACAGACAGTTCTGCTCTGGCCTGTGGGCTTGCTGTTGCTTGGAACTGACTCCATGGCAGTAAGTGTGTTGTTCTCAGACTTCAGCGTGTCCAAATGAAACGGATGCCTGTGCTTGGTGAATAATAAATAATTAACATTTACTGCTATCATTGTTGCTACAATTATCAATAAAAGCTAATCAGCAAAGATATTAATATATATCAGAGACTTGAGCTAGACTGACATCTTTACAAAATTTAGTTAGGCAGAAGTAAAATGCATCCACACCAGAAAAAGCATCGGAAGAGGGTACAGCCTGGAATGAAAGAACATCAAGTGGCTGTCAATCATAACTTTCTTCTCACAAAATAATTCCCTCTTCACATTTTTCTGAAATGGACTCAGACACTGTTTAAAAACAAAAAGGTTAAGTTTATTCTTAGCAAAGTATCAGGGCTTTTGAAGAGGCAAGGAGCAAACTAGGTGATAAAAGAAGGTCATCAACACACTAAATAAAAGGGGTCTCCATTCACCACTACATAAGTGCCTACTGCAGATTGTGAGTTCAGAACGAAAAGACGGCAGTGGCCCTCTGGCCCAGCACTCAGATCCCTGGCAGCAACAGGCTTCTTCAGTCAGCTAAGCAGTAAAAGTTAATGTGCTAACGCTCAAACGCACTGCCGTCAAGTTCATTCCAATTCCTACAACCCTAAGCAAAGGAGTACAACTGCCCCTGTTGGTTTCCGAGGCAATACATCTTTATGGGAGCAGAAACCTCATCTCTCTCCTGTTTAGTTTGAGTCAACTGGAGGTTTTGAACTGCAGTCTTGCGGTTAGCAGCCCAATTCCTAATCCACTACACCAGGGCTCCTAAATCTGGATCGACTCCATTGAAACCTTTGATGGTCCCAAATGTTGATATAACATGCTCTCTTCAGGTTGAATACATAAAGGCCTGAGTATATAAAGCACATGTATTCACTCAGCAAATATTTGAGTGCCTAGTATGTGCCCGTGTTTTAAGTATGTGGGACAATTTATCAGATAATGAAACTAAAACATCTGCCCTCATGACACCTACATTCTAGTACTTCTATTTAGTTCCACGTTTTAATTAAGTTTCAAGTTACCAAAGAGTGAATACTTTGCTTACAATGTAAGTGAATTAGAAGTTTAGTAATGGGGGTATAAGTTTAGTATTAGTAATATGTTTAAGCTGAATATACTTAATATTCAGAATAAATTTTCCTAATTATTTCATGTACCCCTGTTATTTCAAAAGACTTTTTCTCTTTTTTAAAATCATTTTATTGGGGCACTTACAGCTCTTATAACAACATTCAGAAGACTGTCTTAAAGAAAGATTTCTGGTAGTGTAGCAGGCTAAGAATTGGGCTACTGATGACAACATTGGCAGTTCAAACCCACCAGCCACTCAACAGGAAAGAGATGAAGCTGTCTAGCCCAGTATAGAGTGTGGCCTCTGGAACCCAATGGAGCAGTTACCTGTCCTACAGGGTCATGGTTGAGATTGAATCACCGCAACGGCCATTGGTTTGTGGCTATTGTTGTTGTTGAAGCATCTCATAGTCTAGTCTCCCTAAATATAGAAAATGTTAGGAAAGACTGAAACTACTTCAATCTACTAGAAAAGATTAAAATAATTTAACCTTCATCTGAGAACAGTACTATATAGTTATTTAGCAATAAAACAATAAAAATAAAGCTTAAGTGTTAGTCTTTTTATTATTCTTGTATTGTTTATTGAGAATATATACAACAACAGATATGCCAATTCCACTAATTCTACATGTACCATTCGGTGACAGTGATTACCTGCCTCCAGTTGGGCACCCTTCCTTACCTTCCTTTTCCAAGTTGTTCTTCCCCATTGACATCAGCTCACGGCCTCCTAAAACTCCTATATGAGCGTTTGAGTTGCTGTTGTCAATTGGATTCCTTGTAGAAAGTTCTTTAAAATGTATAAAGCTCAAGGCAGACATTGATTAACTGACTGAACTATACTATTGTTTGATTTTAAGAAGATATCGGTGGATTTTTTTTTTTCAGTTTTAATTTTCAAGTTTAGTTTTTTATGAGCTCATCCAGCCTCCGTGGCTCCAGAAAGTCGAGTCTATGAGAATTTGAAATTCTGTTCCGTATTTTCTTGCTTTTGAGCAGGATTCTCCTATAGAATCTTTCATGAAAATGGTCAGTAATGAAAATCAGCCAGCAATCATCACCTTATGAGTTGTTCAAGAGAGCAATCAGCCCGGCATTCCTTATCCTCCGCATAGTTCTGATTTGGCTTCTTCCTCTGCGGCCCCAGCAAATAGAGACCAATTACCTAACCTTGGATCGCCTCTAAAGCTTTTAAGACCATAAACACGACACTAAGAAATAGAACAGAGACATTAAATGTATTATTAGGCCAATTAACTGGAATGTCCCACAAAACCATGACCCTAAACCTTCATATCAAGAATAAAATCCCTTGATGGTATTTATTGTTCCTTGCAGTTTCTATAGTAGCTTCCGCCCCCACCCCAACCCCCACCTCATGGAGACTATTTTTTTTCTCAGATAGTTTTATTGGCATATATGTCACATATCATACAATCTAATCATTCAATCATATAAAGAAGAGTTGTGCAATCATCACCACAATCAATTTCAGAACAATTTCTGCTTTTACTCATTGTTGATAGCTCCCCACTTTCCCCTAATCTCCCCTGCCTGCCCCTAAGTAACTATGAATCACTTACTGTCTCTATAGATTTACCTTTCCTGGATTTCATATACAGAAAATCATATAAAACACAAACAGGAAGCAAATAAACATAAAACTTCAACAACAATGAATAGACAAAACCTAGAAAAACCTCCATCTAAGAAGAGCAAAGACTGAATCTGACCCGAACAGCTCAAATTTTGTCAGTCGATCCCCCTATGATGTGGGCTGGACCTGATCTGATTTCCAAAATTTTCTGTATTTTTTGTTTGTTTTGTATTCTTTGGTTTTTATTTGTTCATATTGGAATGGATCACAGAAGTCTTATGTCAATGGAGGTCTCTCTCTTGAAGGTATATGCTTTTCCATTTTCTGGTATATGAAACCCAGGATTGATGGACCTAGAGGGACAGCGAGTAGAATAAGAGGAGGGTGGTACAGTCGTGGGGTTGGGCCAAAAGGGAGACATGGAGATGATGTGGGGAGTCCACATAGGAAAATAATGTTTGGAAACTGTGACAGCAACTGTACGTGCAATTTAATGTGATTGAAATTTGGAATGATATATGTATTAAATCCCAACTAATAATAAAAATTTTTAAAAGAAAAAGCAGAAAATATTAAAAGTGGAAACAATTTTAAAATGGGTCAAAATGGAGGTCAAATGATAAGGTGTTCTATTTTAACCTAACTAGATTTGCCATCATAGACTTTATAATGCTCTCTCTGATAGTAAGGCTATTCACATCCATGTATTATGTTCACAGAGGCATCACCAGAGGCTTACTCCATGTGAAGACCCTGCAAATGGGCTTTCATTGTCAGCCATAGCCTTCTGCAAACCAAGTATTCACAATTTAAGCTCTGATACTCTTCCTTAGGATTTGGATTTTATTATTTACAATCACACAGGCTAGTATCCTTCTTCCATGGACCAACTCAATGGCACTTAGCAACGACATACTCCACAATGGTTGAGCATGTTTACCAACATACTAGCATTATACAAGAGTTCTAATTCTCCCACAACCTGTCCAGCACTTCTTTGTTCTCTGGTTATTTTAAACGGGGCTATTGTTGTGAGTGTAGGGTGATATTTCATCATTGTTTTGATTTGCATCTCCCGGATGGTTAGTGGTAGTGAGCACTTCCTCTTGTGTTTGTTTGCTGTCCATTTGTCATCCTTTGCTAATTGTCTATTTACGTCCTTTGTTGACCTTTTAATTAGATTGTGGTTCTTTTTGTTTGTTTTTTTTTATTGAGGTGTTACAAAGTTCTACAGATTTTAGTAATAAGTCCCTTGTCTATTTTGTCACTGCTAAAGATTTTTTCCAATTTATGAGCTCTCCTATTACTCTTTTAATGAAGTCTTTTCACGTGCATAAGTGTTTAATTTTAATAGATCCCAATCATATATTTGTGCTCCCTTTATTATATTAAGTGGTCTATGTATGCCCTGCAATCGGGTCTTAAGTTTGTTCCGATTTTCTTATTGATGATTAATATAACACGGGACTTCCATTTAGGTCTCTACTCCATCTTAAGTTCATTTTTTGTGCATTAGGCAAAATATGAGTCTTGTCTTATTCTTCTGAAGATGGCAATTCAATTTTTCCAGCACCATTTGTTGAAGACAGTATCCTTTTCCCATTTAATATTTTTTGGTTCTTTGTCGAAAATCATTTAGACATTTTTATTTCTGGGTTTCTATCCTGTCCATTGGTCTATGTTTCTATAATTGTACCAGTACAGGCTATTGGCTATTGTGGCTTTGAAGTTGGTACTATAAGGTCCCCTTCTTTTTGAGAAGTTCTTTGCTTATCCTGGGGCTCTTCTCTTTCCATATGAAGTTTGTGATTAGATTTTTCATTTCTTTAAAGAAGGACAATAGGATTCGAATCGGAATTCCATTGTCTTTGTAGATTGCTTTAGAAACTATGGACATTTTCAAAATAATGCCTTCCTATACATGAACATGAGATATTCTTCTATTTATGTAGGTCCCTTTTGGTTTCTTGTAATAATGTTCTGTAGTTTTCTCTACACAGGTATTTTGTTTCTTTGATTAGGCTTATGCTTAGATAATATTTCATCTTTTGTGTGACTATAGTAAATGATACTGTCTTCTCGATGCCTTTTTCAGAACTCTCTTTGCTGGTATATAGAAATCTAATTGATAATCTTTTAACCTGTTACTTTACAAAATACTTCAATTGTTTCCAACATCATTTTTGTGGACTCCTTGAGTTTCCTTCTATATAAAATCATATCATCTGTAAATAGTGAGAGTTTCATTTCTCGTTTGCCCAATTGTATTTCCCTGATTTCTTTCTATTGTGTAGAAAGATATCTAGACACTTTGAATAAGGGTAGTGATTAAGGGGCAACTTTGTCTAGTTCCTAATTTCACGGGAAATGTTTTCAGTTTTTCCCCATTGAGAATGACATTGGCCATTGGATTTTTATATGTGGCCTTTATTGTGTTGAATAAGCCCCTTTCTATTCCCATTTTACCGAGTAGTTTTCGGAAATAAGTGTTGTATATTGTCAAATGCATTTCTTCTATCTATTGATATGACCAGGTAGTTCTTATTCCTTGTCTTGCTTAAGTGGTGGATTACATTAATCGTTTTTTAAATGTTGAACCATACTTGCATCCATAGTATGAATTCCATGTGGCCTTCATGATTTTTTTTGGTGGGAGGCATATGTTATTGGATTCTATTGGCTAGAACTTTGTTGAGCATTTGTGTGTCTATGTTCATGAAAGCCATTGGGCTGTGGTTTTCAGTCTTTGTGGGGTCTTTGTCTGATTTGACATGAGGGCTGTGCTCATGTCACACAATGAGCTGTGAGGTTTGCTGACCTTTCCTATATGCTGAAATAGTCTCTATCGAATTGGTGACAGTCC
>NW_022103920.1:67586626-67588340 GCF_000313985.2 Echinops telfairi
CCCTATGAAGCCATCTAGTCTGAGGCTTTTCTTGGTTGTACATCTCTTCATAACCTTTTGTTTTGGATCTGTTCAGGTTTTCTACATCAATGTGCATTAGTTTGGGTAGATGGTGTATTTCTTGGTATTTGTCCATTTTCTAGAAAATAAAATTTGTTGGAGAATAGTCTTTCATAGTAATGCACTATTATTCTCTTTATTTGATTTGTATATATTGTGGTATCACCCTTTGCATCTGTGATAGTTAGGTTTATTGCATCACTGGCCCACAGGAACATGGATTAATCAGGTTGGAATTTTGATTGGAGGGCAAAGAGATGAAAGGCTCTGGAGGGCCACGCCCTATCTCTTGCTCTGTGGTGATGGACCAGAACTAGTTCTCTGCCTCAGATTGTGAACTATACTACCTGTGAGCCAAGGCAACCCATAAATTGTGCCACTAAAGCTTGAGGCTACTTTCAGACCTGCTTCCCCACGCTGATGGTGCGTATATCACGTGAGCTTGAGGTTGTTGGATCCTTGCATTGCTTGAGTTCAATATCTCATCAGGGCCTGCTTCACTAAGCTCCGGAGCTATTAATTGTTTTTCCTGCCTGTACTGATATGACCATGGGCTGCAGTTCTGTTGCTATGGCAGTGTGAATATGGGTGGATAGAGAAAAAAGAAGTCCGTGATTGGATGGGTGTGTTGGAATCTGCAGACCTACTTGTTTTTGCCAGAGGGGAATGCGCATTCTCAAGAGCTTGGGGTGCACTGGAAGAAGACATGGGAAGAGGAAGACAGGGAGAACTGAAGAAAAAAAGTTAAAGTATTATAATAGAGCAAAAGAACAAAAATGAAGAAAATGAAGTGAAAAAATCACCTTGTGGTAGGGATTCCTGTTCTTTTAATACTTTTACTGTGTGGATGTGTCTGCTGGGTGGGAAGTGGGACATGCTGTGGGAGAAGGTCATTAGGTAACAAAGCAGAAAAGAAGGAGGAAGCAGAAAAAATAAATAAATAAAATGTGAGAATTGCAGCTTGGGTAGTGAGAATGTTTGCCCCAAGCTGCCCACATAATCTGCTATCCACCCAGGGCCCCTAGAAGCCATCAAGAAAAGAGGTTGCCTGGCTGTGTTCCCTCGGGCTCAGGAAAAATCAACTGTGCCAGGGAGAGGTGGGGAATCACAGAAGTAGCTCCTACCGTTGGTCAGTGGTAGAGAGGTCTGCTGGTAGGTGGTGTTGCTCTTTCTCTTTATGAAACTTGGGTCTAGTTAGCTTTAATGCTGATTTCTCACTGCTAGGAAGTGCAGGATGTCCTTCCTGCTGGAGCCTCGCTGGTATTCGAGGAGGAGCGCTTCCCATGCTGGTTACCTAGCAGCCAGCTTGCCGCCTCCATCTCACTGCTATTCTTCACGGTCTTTCTGTTTTTTCTCATTGTTGAAAGATGCCTGCCTTACAACTTCTGCCAATTCAACTTTTTACAGGTGTACTATCTATTGACAGCATGTATGGCAACCGGCGATGCCAAATACCTTTAACCAATGTTACTTTTTATCTTAAAAGATAAGGAAACCAGGTACTCCTCTGCTCTGTTTCCCCAAAATCAATTTAGATTTCTTCTTTTGGTCTGCTTAGCTTAAGTGGAGTAAAGTGTGAAGATTCAAGTAAGTAATTTTTTCTTACCTCACTTTATCATATACATTTATATCACCCATATTTTAATTACTTCTA
>NW_022103920.1:67589338-67590184 GCF_000313985.2 Echinops telfairi
TTACTAAGAATTTATCATAAATTGATAGCATGCCTTCACTTTGTAATAATAGTTCCTTTTCAAAGGACACTATTTGGTCCTCACAGTGCTAAAGGATTCAGAGACATTCTTGAGTTCACAAACATTCACATATCTTTGTGAAGAAGAAATTTCAATCCACATTTTACAAGTTGGGAAAGTGAGGCAAAGAGGATGAGGGACATGCTTAATGCTCTTGAGTCTATCTTATCACAGCTGAAGCACATCTCTGGTACTCTATAAACCTCATCAAAATGTCTCTTCAAAAGAATTTCAAGGTGAAAGTCATTAGAAGAAAATTTAAATGCAGCAATAAAAGGGAGAGGCTCTTCCTCCTTACATTAGTCTTGCCACACCCCTAGGAATACATTAGCATGTTTTGGACTCTATTACCATTAGATGAATTTGTTGGGTGTGCTGATGATTGTTCTCAGAAGCAAACATTTCTACTAAAGGAATATAGAGAAAAAAGATACATATTATAAATATCGTTCTCCTCCTTGCTATTTCAACTTGATACTTTATTTCCAAAAGTTCAACGGCGATGGTTACCAGATACCGTAGGTACATATAAAGAAAGTATGTCTTCCTCTGATACCTCATCTAAATTATAAATGATACTGTTCACTGCAAATTAATTAACAGTAAGAAAACAATTTTTTTCTGAGCAAAGAGGAACATCCATTGACATATTTTTCTCAGAATTAATCGGTTCATACATACATACATAAGGGAACTAATGCATTCAAGCTAGCCAACTATTAATAATACCTTGTCATTATTCAATACTTTTATCTCAAAGATGCAAAAAGACTTTACCAACAAGCT
>NW_022103920.1:67590679-67591834 GCF_000313985.2 Echinops telfairi
ATTTATAGGTTTAATATTGAGGTAGCAGATGGACATTGGGCCTCTGCTCAAGTACTCCTTCAAAACAAGAATACTTTGTTTTATTAAATTGGCATTCCATGATGCTCACCTTCCCAACACAATCACCAAAGACAAAGTGGGTGCATAAGCAAATGTGGTGAAGGAAGCTGATGGTGCCTGGCTATCAAAAGACATAGCATCTGGGGTCTTAAAGGCTTGAAGATGAACAAGTGGCCATCTAGCTGAGAAGCAACAAAGCCCACATGGACGAAGCATACCAGCTTGTGTGATCACGAGGTATTGATAGGATCAGGTACCAGGCATCAAAGAACAAAAAATCATATCATTGTGAATGAGGGGGAATTCAGAGTGGAGACTCAAAGCCCATCTGTAGGCAACTGGACATCCCCTTACAAAAGGGTTGTGGGGAGGAGACAAGCCAGTCAGGGTGGTGTATAGCACCGATGAAACATACCATTTTCCTCTAATTATCTAATGGTTCCTCCCCGCCACTATCACGATCCCAATTCTACCTTACAAATCTGGCTAGAACAAAGGATGTACACTGGTACAGATAAGAGCTGGAAACACAGGGAATCCAGGACAGATAAACCCCTCAGGACCAATATTGAGAGTAGTCATGCCAGGAGGGGAGGGGGGCAGGAAGGGGGAACTCATCACAAGGATCTACATAAAACCCCCTACCAGGGGAATGGACAACAGAAAAGTGGGTGAAGGGAAACATCGACCAGTGTAAGACTTAAAAAATAATAATAATTTACAAATTATCAAGTGTTCATGAGGGATGGAGGGTGTGGGGGGAGAGGGGTGAAATGAGGAGCTGAAACCAAGGGCTCAAGTAGAAAGAAAATGCTTTGAAAATGATGATGGCAACAAATGTGCTTGACAAAATTGATGGGTGGATGGATTGTGATAAGAGTTGGATGGGCCCACAATAAGATGGTTTTAAAAAAGAAGAAACAACCGTTAGTTATGTTCTAAAAACAAAGAACAGATATTTATTCGAATGTCAAACATACATGCATCAACTTTGAATGTCTGAAAGACAGAAAGAGGCCACAGAGAGTGCTTTCTTAACAGAATTTATCTTTTTGTTTAACTGTCCTTTGCCAATTTTGCTAGCAGTGATTTACT
>NW_022103920.1:67593261-67626683 GCF_000313985.2 Echinops telfairi
AGGTGCCTAGACTATCCAATTATAGTCAGGAAACAAATTAGAATATGGCAACTCCACTGAGCACAACTGAATGAAATACCAAGGAAGCAGAGAGAGAAAGGAATATTATTCTCTCTGTTGAACTGATACTCTGTTCTAAGCCTCTTATCCAATTAGTAACTTGCATGGTCTGTATTTATACAGTTATAAATGAAATGACATACAAACTGTGTAGACTTTGGTATTTATTTAGTAATCAAAGTTTTTTCTTCCCTAAAATATATGTGAGTACTACATTTTAACCTGTGATCTCTGCTTTGAGTCAAAGTCAGTTTCAGAGAAAAAAATGTACCTAATTTGTCCAAATAAGCTTTTTACTGCTTTGCTATTTACTGTTTTTTACTGCTTTGCTATTTACTGCTTCCTATGTATTCATCACTTATTTCAACCGCTTCTATTAATGATATAAATGAAATGAAAATACAACGTTCAACAATTTAAAATGTTTAATGTATTTGGTATGTAATTATGTAATATAATATTAGAATGATACATTATATATTAATGTAGGTGTGTGTTTCTATAGAGACATACATATAAAATATGTGATTTATATTTATGAGTATATTAAATGATGATATCATGAGGTATTTTGCTTGGGGGTGGGGGGATGGAATTCTCCAAAAAGAACTAAGAGAATTAAAATGAAGCAAGGCAGAATGTTTTTTCCAGAATAAAAGTATTAACATTTTTAAGCTCCTATTAATTGTATTTCATTCTTTCCCTCTAACTACAATATAAAAGTCAAGGAAAATCATTATCATGTAGACATGTTCTTATTTCTTTGAAGTAACCCTTTCATAAAGGATGATAGATAGGCTCACAATTCACTTACTTTATCTACTAGGGGTTTTTTTCGTTTGGTTTTTTAAAGGCTTTTTTTATGATTAATCATTTTATTGGGAGCTCTCACAGACATCATAGCATCCCATAGTCCAATCACATCAAGTAGTATTATACAATTGCTACCACAATCAGTTTCAAAACATTTTCTTTCTTCTGGAACTCCTGGATAGAAGCTTCCCTTTACCCTCTCCCTCTCCCACCCTACCCCGAAGGATATCTTTTTATTTTTTGCCATATCTTACATGATCCAATATATCCATTCACACACAATTCAGTGGTTGAACTCATGGAGTGGGGACACAGAGTCATGAAGGCTATCAGCTCCCTCATCCCCTTTGCCCCTCACCTCTTCTCCTACCCTCAGGGAACCTGTGGTAGTTATATAATCATTTGGCAATTTGAGAGGATTAAGAGTGAAGAGGTAGAGTCTAGCCTGTCAATCAGATCATAGCCAATGAGGCCTCTGTGTGTGCATGGCCTTCTCCTGGTGACTCCTTTATTCCTCCTTGGAGGTGGGAGACACTCTCTTTCTCTGCCCACTCTCTGTGAGACATCCATGGAGAGAGGTTGATGGAGCCAGACCTCTGGAACTGAAGGAGCCAGGTGGAGATCCCTGCCAGCACTGAGATGCTTACACTGCCACTGGATCCACAAGACTTCCCACCCACTGGCCTGTGGTCTTCCTGCATGCGGCGTCATTACATGTGTTTCATGAGTCTGAAGAAGACTTTATAAATTGGTATCGGACATATGGGCTAATACTGGATTTACAGACTTGATCTGGACTGGGCTTGGATGTTTCCTCAATATTCAACTGCTCTTATATATAAAGCTCTTTCTTACGCACATATGAATGTCTGTGGATTTGTTTCTCTCATCTACCCAGACTAACACAGAACCATTGCTCCTATTACTGTATCTGAAGGGTTATCTATCTTGGCTTTCATATATCAAACAATCTTAAATATACAAATGAAAATACACAAATCTAACCTGATTAATGAGGTAAAACCAATAAAAACCATAATCGTAAGGGGAGGAAATATAAAGAACTAAAAGATAGATATGTGGCTCATCAGTGCTATACCACACCCTGGAATTTTCATACCTTCTGTGTGGCTATTCTGAGATGGACTGTCCAATTATCTTATAGGTGGGTTTGGGGTCTTCACTGCATCCAAACCCCTTCACATTAATTTGGTTGCTTGTTTTTGGACTTCTGATACCTCTTGACACCTCATGATCACACAGGCTAGTGTGCTTCTTCCGTGTAGGTTTTGTTGAATCTCTGCTAGATGGCCACTTGCTTAACTACAAGCCTTTAAGACCCCAGATGCTGGGCACCTTGGGTGTCCGTATATCTTTTTAGCTGGATACCATCAGCTTTCTTCACCACATTTGCTTATACACCCATTTTGTCGTTAGCAATCATGTCAGAAACGTAAGTATCATACAATGCCATATTATAGAACAACCCACTCTTGAACTGAGGTAAGATTTAAGTAGAGGCCCAAAGTCCATAGGCTTCCTGGCTGATTTGCATATATATATGCAAATATATATCCTAAAAACACCAGAATTTGTTTTTTGAAGCTATATATTGTTTAGTTTTTCTTTTACAAAACAACCTTATCACCTTCAAAGTACTCTCCATTACACTTAATACATTTGTCAAATCTGCTATTCCATTCTTAGAATGGAATTTGTTTGGATGCCTCACAGAATCTCCCTCATTGTTTTCTTCACCTCTTTTAAGTCGTCAAATCACTGTCTTTTCATGTTCCTCTATATTTATGGAAACAAAAAGAAGTCTCACAGAGCTCAGTCAGGTGAGTCAGGTGCATGGGGCAAGAAAGGCATGCTGTCTTATGCAAAAAACTGTTGCACTGAGATGGCATGAGAAGGTACATTGTTGTGATGGAAAAACCAGTCCCCAATCTGCCATAAATCAGACCCTTTTTGTCATACATTGTTATGCTATCTTTTCAGAATCTCGAAATAGAAAGCTTTAGTAACAATCTGACCTGGTGGAACAAACTCCAACTGCAATACAAGTCAACATTTTTGCCTGTTCAGGAAGTTGGCAGACATCCACAATGAGGTTTTTCATCAATTGACATTTCACCATTTTTGAAATGAGACAAATACTCATGCACTTGATTTTTTTTCTCATGGTGCTGTCCTTGTAAGCTGTGTTCAAAATCACAACAGTTTCTGTGGCATTTTCCCCTGACAGGAAACAAAATTTCATAGCCACATATTGTTCTCTGAAATTAGCCATCACAAAATACAAGGTTCAAGCAAAACTGCTTTTGTGAAAAAATTCACTGTGACCAGAGAGAACCTTCCCAGGTGACACCACGGGGTGCACTAGCTCAGAGAGAGTTGCTTGCTCAATGGGAAAAATTAGCTCCACCCAATGCAATTCCAGTTTTTTGGGGGGAACCCCCTTGTACATAAATAAATATACATATATATCTATTCTTTTATTTCCTCTTTTCTTTTTCCTTTCCTCCTACCCCACTACTATGGTTACCCATCATTCACCTCTCAGCAATTCTTCTCAAATCCAATTCATTTGATTAAACATGACCAGAAGAGCTATACCCTCCTTGCTATCAATTTTAGGGCCCTAACTGTTCCCCTGTACCTGTCATTGTTGACTCCCTGCTCATCTCCCCCCACCCGACCTTCCCATGGCCCCCAGGAACCATCAGACCAGTCAGTCTCTGTAAGATTGTCTATCCTGCCTATCATGTATAGATAAATACCAAAAAAGAATAAATAAATAATACGTACATAAATAAATAAGTATACAGAATGTCACAAGACTTACAGAGATTCTGACATAGAGCACATGAATATCTCTGTGTTAAATAGAGAGAAGGACAGGTTTTAAATGATTAGTCCAGCTTCCTTTCTATCAGGGCTGCATATCCCAGGTCCTGCTGACCTAACCACTCATACAACCTTTCGGTCTTCAGCATTCGTGTCCAAATGGAAAGCACCCTAAACATCCCCATTTCAATTCCTGCCATCATGGATGGAGTGGTCTAGTGCCACCCCACTCCACCCCCATTATGCTTTTAGATACTTAGTGTGCCCCCCTTGTGAATAATTCCCAACCAGTTCAAATGGGGTGCCAAGTGCTGCTCCCCATGTCAGAAGTCTATGATTGGGATAAAAGTCTTTAGCATTCATGTTGGAAAAGTATTTGTGGTAGTGTTGGAAAGGTATCTGTGGTAATTATATAATCTGTTGAAAAGTTGAGAGGATTAAGAGTGAATGGGTGGAGTTTAGCCTGTCAATCAGGTCGCAGCTTGATGACCTCATTTTGGAGGTGCTAAGGAGATAAATAGCTCACTGGAGGCAGGATGCATACCCACTCCCATGAAGCCTCTCTTCTGACAAAGCTGACTCCCTGCGAGACATCCCTATTGAGAAGACACATGGAGAGAGGTTGATGGAGCCAGACCTCTGAAGCTAAAGGAACCATGTGGAGACCCCTGCCAGCGCTGAGATGCTTACAATGCCACTGGATCCACAAAGACTTCCCACCCAGTGGTCTGTGATCTTCCTGTATTCGGCATCATTGCATGTGTTTTGTGAGTCTGAAGAGGACTTTATAGATTGGTATCAGACATACGGGCTAATATCAAACTTATCTGGACTGGGCTGGGATGTTTTTCAATATTCAATTGCTCTTGCATATAAACCTCTTTCTTACACACATATGAGTATCTCTATGAATTTGTTTCTCTAGTCATCCCAGACTAACACAGTATTCTAAATGTCACCATTGCTATTCCTGCAGTCAGAGATAGAGCAGTATAGTGCCCCTGCCCTGTTCTGCCTTTAAACTTTCAATGTGGCCCCCTTGTGGGCAACCCCTAAATAGTTCAGACATGGTGCCAAGTGCTGTCCCCCGAGTCAGAACTCTACAATAGGAATTCCTTGGAGACTTCGTGGCTTTGCTCACGTCACTGGTCTATTTAACTCCCTTCATGGTGTGCCCGCATGTGGGTGGGTCAGACCATGGCTGCTCTCCCAGAACTGTATCTTCAGGGATGTCTTCTTCAGTGCTATCCTCTAGGGAGAGGACATCACTTCTCCAGCTGAGGTCGGCGCTGCAACCTTCTCTTGGAACAAGCTTCTCCGATCAGGAACATCACCCTCAAGAACTGACACATTGGAATGAGGTCTACTCTCACTATCCCTTTCCTGTGGAGATAGAAACAATACCCTCCATTTGGGTGGGTTAGTGTCCTGACCCCAAATTGCTGTCATTTTTCTTCCCCCACCACTCTGTGGGCCTTAAAGACTTATGAGAGGGGACAGGGGGAGTGCCTTTCAACACTTCTTGAGTGTCTTTATTAGGAATGTGTGTTGAATATTGTCAAATGCTTTTTCTCTGTCTATTATATTTGTTGTCCTTTTTCTTGTTCAATGTGATGGATAATGTAACCGAGAGGAATTGCTGAAACCCAAATGAAGGCTGAGCATGATAGTGGGACAAAAGGAAAGTAAAAGGAAATAGAGGAAAGAACTAAGAGGCAAAGGGCAGTGTGATCACGAGGTGTCGATAGCATCAGGTATCAGGGGTCAAAGAACCAAAAAAACATATCATTGTGAATGAGGGGGGAGTGCAGAGTGGAGACCCAAAGCTCATCTGTAGGCAACTGGGGAATCCCTTACAGAAGGATTGCGAGGAGGAGATGAGCCAGTCAGGATGCAGCATAGCACCGATGAAACATACAACTTGCCTCTAGTTCTCTAATGCTTCCTCCCCCCACTATCATGATCCCAATTTCACCTTACAAATCCAGCTAGAACAGAGGATGTACACTGGTACAGATAAGAGCTGGAAACACAGGGAATCCAGGACAGATAAATCCCTCAGAACCAATAATGAGAGTAAGAATACCAGGAGGGTAAGGGGAAGATGGGGGAGAAAGGAGAAACTGATCACAAGGATCTACATCTAACCCCCTCCCTGGGTTACAGACAACAGAAAAATGGGTGAAGGGAGATATCGGACAGTGTAAGACATGAAAAAAAAAGTAATTTATAAAGTATCAAGGGTTTCTGAGGGAGGGAGAGTGGAGGAGGGAGGGAGAAAAATGAGGAGCTGATACCAAGGGCTCAAGTAGAAAGAAAATGTTTTGAGAATGATGATGGCAGCAAACATACAAATATGCTTGACACAATGAATGGATGGATTGATTTTGGTAAGTATTGTATGATTTAAAATGATTTAAAAAAAATAAAAAGGATCTATGCCCAAGTATAGTGTGTTTCAAACTCTTGTGGGAAAAACGAATGAGATAAGCAAAATAGAATGTCCAGATGAACTTAAGCATTCAATGATTAAATCATATTTCCAATACTCTGGCTCCAGGGACCCCTGAGCACTGAGAATATCCCCCATTCACCAGTCAGAAATTCAGGCCTGGAGATCAACATAAGTTCTCTCCTTGATCTGTCCCAGTCTCACTGAACAACTTCTGGTCCTAATTTTCCCTTGTGAGAAGATTAGCCAAAAAAAGAAAATGTGATGTTCAACAAACATGACTTTCGGATCCTTTCAACTTGTACAGTTCTCAATGAAAGTTCATAAGTCGGCTTTCTGGCCATTATTTATGAGTCTACATTACCCACAGATCACATTTCCCAGTTTCTTTTTCACTCCAATGTTTGGCATTTGAGTTTCAGTGATTCTTCACGTGCTGAAAATTAAGCCTCCTCACAAAGGTATCGTACTTCCTCACTGTGGTTAGGTGCCATCCAGTCAATGCACAGCAGAACAGGCCCCTGCCCTGCACCAGCCTCACCATTGTTCCTGCGCATGACCCATTGTTGCAGCCCTGTGTTAAACCATCTTCTTGATGGCCTTCTTCTTTTTCACTCTTGCTTTCAATGAAAGAATTCAAATATTCTTCAACTGTCAAGTTTTGCTTCAATGTATATACCACATCTTCTTGGGAAGAATAGTTAATGTACTTTTCTCTACCTCGGTACAATTGTGAAGTTGCTTCTCAGAGCTTGACTACATGAGGACTTTACATATATTATGTGATCTCAAAGTTATAAGATGTTTTACAGAAAGTGGTGTTAAGAGTTGCTAAAGGCACCGGGAGAGTGGAGTGGAAAGGGGGAACCAATTACAAGGATCTACATATAACCTCTTCCCTGGAGGATGGACAACAGAAAAGTGGGTGAAGGGAGACATTGGACAGTGCAAGATATGACAAAATAATAATTTATAAATTATCAAGGGTTCAAGAGGGAGGGGGAAGCGGGGAGGGAGGGGAAAAATGAGGACCTGGTGCAGGGGCTTAAGTGGAGAGCAGATGTTTTGATAATGGTGAGGGAAATGAATGTAGAAATGTGCTTTACACAATTGATGTATGTATGGATTGTGATAAGAGTTGTATGAGCCCCTAATAAAATGATTAGAAAAAACAGAATTGCTAAAGGCATGTGATTTTACCTTACTACCAAATATCGTGACCACATTTTCCCAGATGGTAGCAGAAAATACGAGATTCCTGTTTCAAAGACAAAGGACCTTCATACACATGATACAGCAATCCACAGGAGTGTCACACTCACATCAGTTATCCTTGCCCAATTCCACAAGGGTGACATGGAAGAACAGAAGTCGATGTTGAATACATCTCAAGGCTATCTCCCTTGGAGGCTCTCTCTCTCTCTGCTCACTCGATGTGAGACATCCCTGTGGAGAAGACACATACAGAGAGGCTGATGGAGCCTAACCTCTGGAACCGGAGAAGCCACATCAAGAGCCCTGCCAGTACTGAGTTGCTTACAATGCCACTGGATCCACAAGACTTCCCACTCAGTGGCCTATGATCTTCCTGCAGTCGACATCATAGCATATGTTTCATGAGTCTGAAGGGGATTTTATAGATTGTTATCAGACATATGGACTAATATCGGACTTAAGGACTTGACCTGGACTGGGCTGGGGTGTTTTCTCAATATTCAACTGTTCTTGTATATAAAGTTCTTCCTTATACAAAACAAAACAAAACAAAAATACATCTCACATATGGGCCACAAAGGAGGGACACCAAGCTTAGAAAACTTCTGATCATTTACATTGAGATAAAAGCAAACCTGCCCTTTGTCCAGAAAGAGATATTGTTATCTTTGTTATACTTGATGGGAAATAAAACTGCCCACATAGATAGAGGAGCGATTATACAGTCTAAGACTATTCATCATACAAACATCCTCTAAAAGAGTTCAAAATGAAGATCATCTGCTCCTCTGCTCTCAAAATGTGCAGAAATGCGAGATATCTATAGAAAATTACCCCCCCCCCCCGAATGAATGACAGTTTGGAAATAATTGAGTGTAGGTGCTATAAATGAAGAAATGAAAATATCAAAGTACCTTCTATGCCTCCATCTCTCCTTTCCATTCTACTGCCAAGGACCACAGAAAAGAACAAGGGCAGTACTGATGGTACTAAAGGCAAAAACAAGCTGTCTGCACAGCCTAAGTGGACAGACACACCAAATAAGCATGCAACGAATGCAGGTTAAAGAGTCACTTAGTCTGTGTTCTGAAAGGCCAGCCCAGTACATCATGCAGGCAACCCTCTCCCTCATTCCCCAGTCTCTGACGAACCGAAGAACAAGGATGTCAAAGTGGATCTGGGAATGAAAGAGTCTTTTGGACACTTGAATAAAGCTGGCTGGTAAAAGATGAGGTTAGGTAACACACTGGGAATTCAGAAAAACAAACCATTTCAAAAGAAGACTCTCACAGATTTGAGTTCTTTCTGAAGTGGTTTTCTCCCTTTTGTTCACATTCACCTCATCTGGCCTCCCAAAATATAACACAAATCAGCTGAAAACACTTACTATATAACAGTCATGGTTTTGAGGCAGGTACTAGTAGCATCACCATTTTGCAAAAAAGGAAACTAAGCACATAAAAAGAGTAAGTAACTTATACAAAGTTTCACAACGAAGAGCGTGCACAGCCAAGACTTGATTTTCAAACCTATGTATCTCATCACTACATAGCACATCTTCATGTTAGCCCCTCATCATGAGATCTTCTTGCCAAAGAAATAACAGACAAAGGCATAGTCATCCAAATAGGGACTTGGGACATTTTTAGTCAGTATTCATTTACTAAACTAGACTACCATATATTTATTTGTATGTTCGTACTTTCCTCACATGGAAATCTTTCAAAGTTCATTGACATATTCTTAATTACCTTTTTTAATGAAACAATATATTCTATTGCATGGATGTATCATAATCTATTCAACAATTATTCTATTCATGAGGATTCACCTGTTTCCAATGTGTGGCCATGATAAATATTCCAACAGTGAACTCCTTGTACATAAATCCTACATACTCATGTTTTTTATTTCCAAGGGCTTTCTTTATTCCCAGGAGTAATTCTGCCGGTTAGAAAGTATGTGTGTCCCTAAATTTAATGAACAGTGCCAGATTGCTTTTTCAAATGCCCTGAATCACATTTCACAGCAAAACAAGAGTATCCCTGTCCTACATCTCCATCAGAGTAGATGGAAATGCTCTTTTAAAATGGTACCAATCTTCTGGGTATCCATTTATGTCTTATTGTCATTTTAAGTTGTATTTACAAAGTATGAACTTAAGATTCTTGCCAAATGTGAATGGGCTAATTAGATGTGCTCTTTCATCAACTACAGGAGTTAATCTCTTTGTACATTTTTAATATAGCTTTTCCTGTATTGCTTATAAATCTTCAGGGCTCTGTACATTATAGATGTTAGCCCTTTTCTATCATTTGCATTTTAATGTTTTTTCCAAATCTATCATTTTTAGAGAATTTACTTACAGAAACTTACTCAAAAGCTCTGTTATTTTCCTTTTCTTTTACAGGTCTTTAGTTTCTTGTCTCTCCTTAAGTTTTATATTTTAAAGAATTTTTTGTGTTTAAATCTAATACTTGATATATATGAAATCAATTCATGTATATGATGTAAAGTAGGCTTCTACATTAATTTCTTCCAAATGGCAAGTTGGTTGTCCCGGAATCCTTTGTAAAATAAACTATTTTTTTCTGTTGAATTATCATGTATTAAATTCTCATATTTGCTGTCATATATTTCTGAACACTATGCTGCTTCATTAACCTATTTGCATTTGAAAGGGACTAAATAACACTGAAATAATAATTTAAAGACTAAATGAGAAAAGAAAAGTACATACGTAAACACTAGCATTGTGGCATCTGAAGTATGTTATTAAGCGTATGGATTGGGGTCATTTTGTAATTATCATCCTTGTTGCTCTTATTTCCGCAGATTACTGTACGTTGACGAAGGTGAAGTTATATGAACGATGTTGAAGATAACACCTGGACAATTGAGATAAATGTTTATCTCACCAGTCAAAATTGACTTGACGCCAATAAACAACAACAGTACATAACAAAAATGTATATTCATCATACAACATGTTGGAAATTTTGGTTACATGCGAGTAATAATTTTCAGTAAGCTAAGTTTCTACAATACACGCACCCATTCTTTAGAAAATGGTTCATTAACAATATGGAGAAAAGTGGAATCATAGGCATTCCTGTCATTTCTTTGCATCTAGTCTTGATTTTAGTTGGAGATTAAATTGCCTGATGTTCTCACTTTAATAATTGCCGAGGCTGACTTTTATGAGGCTATCATGAAGTGAGCTTCGAGCTTTCAAGGGAATGCCATTTAAAAGACAGAAAATTAGATGCTGATATGCCTAAGTAACTGCTAATAATTAATTAAAATGAGTTTCAATTAGTGAGTTTTTTAACATCCCTCTCTTAAAAATGCGGCTAAGGTAATCAATAGGACACACACACACACACCCCAGCATTATGCTTCTTTGTCTATGTTTAGCTTTAAAAAAAGAGAGAGGAAAAAAACCATAATCAAAAGCATCTACTTCATGCAGAGGGATGCTATACTTCTATCACCCTAATGGTGTGAAAATGTAATGATGTTTTCCTACAAAAGAAAACCTCTGTTCTTTGATGTTTCAGTTTGGCTTCCATTACCACAGCCTCAGTAAGCTGAGAAGAAAACACACATTACCCAATACTATCAAAGATGGTGCGACTGGGCTGCTGACAAGCATATGCTTAATTGCGGGATTTAAAATTATGTCTCTGCTTTTGATTTTCATGATGCCAACTTTTTACTAAAACAGTATAAGTAATACTACCTAAAAACAGCAGATGCAATGCCCTATTACTTCACAGAGCTCTACACAAAAATGGAGTCGAAAACATAAAGCTGTTTATTCTAAAAGATGAATCATGATACTCTGTCATCTTTCTGATTTTACTTCCCTCTGGGACATTTACTTTAACATAAACTTCTTAAGATTATCTGCATAAGGGTAAAATTCACATTATTCTGAGAAACACAAATTAAAATAGGGCCAAAGTGATTATAGAATAAATGTATAAGATATTCTAGTAGATATTATGCTTTCCCCATCCAATTAAAAGGTGGCACTCCAAATTAGAACACAGTCCATGAAAATCACTCTGTTTGAAGCAGCATGTGCACTGAACACACACACAGAGCGATAGCGGTTTGTCAAAGAGAATGGCTTAGTTTGTAAGGTTGCGGTAATGATAAAACCAAATAAAATGCTGCAAAGCACCTAGGTAAATAATAGATTATATTTTTATCATTTTTTAAATTTTTTTGAACATTTTATTAGGGGCTCATACAACTGTTATCGCAATCCATACACACATCAATTGTGTAAAGCACATTTGTACATCATTCTCAAAACATTTCCTCTCCACTTAAACCCCCGACATTAGGTCCTCATTTTCCCCCTCCCTCCCCGCTCCCCCCTCCCTCATGAGCCCTTGATAGTATATAAATTGTTATTTTGTCATCTCTTGCCCTGTCCAACGTCTCCCTTCACCCACTTTTCTGTTGTCCGTCCCCCAGGGAGGAGGTCACATATAGTTCCTTGTAATCGGTTCCCTCTTTCCTACCCACTCTCCCTCTAGCCCCCGTTTCGCCACTCACTCCAGACGCTATATCTTTTGATAGCCGGGCACCATCAGCTTTCTTCACCACATTTGCTTATTCACCCGCTTTGTCTTCAGTGGTTGTGTCGGGAAGGTGAGCATCATAGAATGCCAATTTAATAGAAGAAAGTATTCTTGCATTGAGGGAGTACTTGAGTGGAGGCCCAATGTCCTTCTGCTACCTTAATCCTAAACCTATAAATATAGGCTCATAGATCTATTTCCACATCCTCATATAAATATATTTGCATATGTACATGTCTTTATCTAGACCTCTATAAATACCCTTTTCCTCCCAGTATTTTTATCATTTTTGCAGAGAGTACCACATGTTAAAAGTGAAGATCTTGAGGTTTATTACCTTTCATGAAGATGAAGGTCAACAAAAATCAAAATTAGGGCAGCAAAGAGAAAGGAGAACTGAGAAGACAAGAAGACTGAGTTGAGCTTGGGCAATCTGCTCCAATGGAAGTCAGCTGAGCTCCTGATGAGAGGCGTCTGCCTCTAAGGGAAGTCTCAGGTTTGTAAGAATGACTTCTTCCAGACCTTTCTGACATCACCCAAATCGAATTCCTTGTCAAAGAGGTTGGGTAAGCCCCATAGGAGGTCAAATAGATTTATATATTCTATGCTGTAATGCACATTAAGATTCTAGGTGTCTTAAGTAAATTCTAACAGAAAGCCCACTGTGTGTTGATTCTAATTAAGGGCAAACCAAAAACCAAACTCTATTTGGACAGAATTTTTCTGCTGAGCAGAAATAGGGAAATCTCATGTACTTTCTCAGGCATATATCAGACACTGGATTCTCAGGGGATGAGGAAGTTGACGTGATTCCAGGAATTCGAGCTGCTCTGCTAAGAACTCAGTGGTTGAGTCGAGGTGTAATTTCTGGACAGTTCTTCCCTGCAGATAAAAACTTGCTGTAAATTCCCTAAAGGCCTTTAAAACTAGACCCAATCATCCAAAACACAGCAGTTATTGTCTAAGTCTACCATTACTAATGTTCCCTAAAATCTTGAATTTTTGCCACTGTATATGATTATAAGGAATACGTTTTCTGTATGTATCACAGAAGTAGCATCATGTAGAAAATTAATGACCATATTCAACATTGTTATCATTCCAGTCTCTCAAAACTACCAAAAGTTCACACTGGCTAGCTATCATGGATTGAATTCCAAACTCCAAACCCACTGCCACGGAGTCAATGCTGACCCGTGGTGATCCTGCCCCGGTCACTTTCTGGGACGGTTACTCTTTACAGAAGTAGAGCCTCATTTTTCTCCTTTGGAGCCACTGGTGGTTTCAAAAGGCTAACATTGAAGTTAGCAGCCCAACACATAACTACTGCCAGTGTCCCCAGATGGCGTGTGCTATAAAACCTAACCTGTACTCCTGTGGTTGGGGCATTTGTGAATGGGTTGTCTTTGTTATGTTAATGAGACACGGTTAGTGTAGAGTGTGTTTTGAGCGAAGGAACTGAACTACTACCTTGGATTGAAGGCTGAAATGCCCTAGTGTGAGAAGAATCAGATGACTGCTTTCTCAAGGTTAGAGATTGGAAGTCATAAGAATCTCTTGCTCTGAGTGAGGGAATTCAGTGAATGATAGCTCGGGGCTACCATATATTTGCTATTTTCATGCTTTGTTTCTTTGCTTTTTTATAACATTCCTTGGTCTATCATGCTTGGCTGAAAGTTTTGTCCTAGTTCCAACTCTCATTGCTTGTATAAAACATGTCCAGTCACATGAGTTTTTATCTACACAGATCAATAATCCAGGAATTTCACTCTAAAAAGCTGTCTTTATAAGTGTGTACTTTTCTAAACAGTATTTGAAATTCTAAAACATTGGTAAAATTAATGATACTATCAATAAAGTTACCAAAAGCCCCATGGGAATGATTTATAATGTCCCCAAAATAAGAATAATGATGTTTCTAAAGTACATCGGGAACATATACAAACAAACCATAGATACAAGAGTAAATGCTGAGCTTGTACTTCATCATAGCCCTAATCTAAGAACAACTAGTCTTATGACATGACCTTACTCAGTACCTATTCTCATGAAGTGATCAATAAAGATGTGGGTGCTACTGCAAAATATGATGAAGAAATCAGATGGTATTTGGCTATCAGAAAGAATAGCATCTGTGATTTTAAAGACTTATCTTAAAATAAGCATCCATCCAAGTGTAGTGAGTCGACACAGCAGAAGCACACCAGCCTGTGTGTGATCCAAGGATAGCAAAGAATACAATCCAAGACCAGAGGAGGGAATTATATTAGAGGTTAAATTCTGAGCATCCAGTTTTGCAGAAGTTTATGAATGTTAGTGAAAGCCCAAAATCCATTCTCAGAGTTTCCACTTGGGTTAAGCCTTCAGTGAATCTCTTCCAACCATTCATCAGGAATCTGAACAGTCTTTGTTTTAAGACAAAGTACACTGAAAAGCGGCCTAATGCAGATGTAATTAAGATTTAACACCTTATCATTTGCTCTCTCTTGATCCGTTTTAAACTTGTTCTAGTTTTTATTATTTTCTGTTATCCTTTCAACTGAAGTTCTTATATGCTTTGTTTTATTATTGTTATTAGATTATTTTGTTTTGTATATCTTTCTTTATATGAAATCAACTGAAGTTTTTCTATGCTTTATTTTACTATTGATATTAGATTGTTTTGTTTTGTTTTATATATCTTTCTCCATATGAAATCCAGGATTGGTAAATCAATGGAGACAGTGACTGAACTAATAGTTTCTTGGGAATATGGCAGGGGAGGTGGGAGGAATTGGAGAGATAATAATGGATACAAAGAAGAAAATGTCTAAAAATTGATTGTAGTAGATTAATGCACAAGTCTTCTTGATATGTTTAACTATTGAACTGTATAATATGTGCATTATGTGTTAATAAAACAATTATTTTAATCAAATGAAAACTAGTAAGTAGAGATGGAGAAACAAAGATCCCAAGCCAAATGAAGATCACTCAGGAGCAAAAGGTCAAGGAGATAAGGACCTTTTCTCAAAAACTGCTGGAGAGAGCCTTCCCCCTAGAGCCAGGACCCTGATGTCAGGGTCCTAGTCTCCTAACTGTAAGAAAATAAATTGCTAAAATCACCCACCTGTATTTCTGTTATAGCCGCACTAATAACTAAGACACTAGCCTTGATGGTGACCTACAAATACCAAGGTCTTTCTTGATGGATATCAACGATGGATAGTTAGGTGGCACATGTTTAACAACAAGTTCTAAAAACATGAATGTATGGATATCTGAGCATACACAAAAGCACTAAGAGAATTTTGTCACACGTGGTCTTTGGACACATCTACTTTGAGTGTCAATTATGGTATTTACACCACTGTCCCAAAAAGTGGGGCATTACTTATATGACGCAAAACACACACTAGTCTAGGACTTCTATTATATAAAGCAAGTGGGGGAAGTAGATACATAAAGAGTAAGGAGGAGTTGTTGAAAAAGCCAGCAGTCAGGCAAGACCTATCATCCAATGGTTTTCTATGAACAAAGAAATACTTTACTTTGTGAAGTTTGACCTAGAATATGAAAACGCTAAAGAAATAAACTGCAAGACTACTGCTTCTGCCAGTAGAGGGTCATCTCCTAGCATATTCAAATGTAAGTGCTTTTAGCAGAGCCTTCTCTCTCTCCCACCGACTGCGAAGTTGCAAGCTTGGATTACAACTAATGACATGTATCCAAGGGCCCACTAGATAGAAGAATAGGATTGCTATGAGTTGGCATCGACTCCATGGCAGTGAGTTTGATGTTTCTTCTGTTTGGGGAGCCCTGGTGGCATAGTGGTTACACATTGGGCTATGTTCTGCAGGGTCAGTGGTTCAAATCCAACTATACTTCTTATGAGAAAAGCAGGGCTTTCTTTTCCAGTAAAAGTTATAGCCTCTGAAGCCCACAGGAGCTGTTCTACCCTGTCCTGTAGGGTCACTTCTGGTGGTGACTTTGTTTTTCTCTTTGTCATGGGTGCTGTTTATATGCAGTGCTCATAATAATATCGAGTATATGTAAGCCACGGGGTTTGTTCAATCTCTTCATCTAAGTTTATGGTGAGGAAGACGGCCTTACATTTTAGTTATTTCTTGAAGACCTGAGAAGGTGTAAAGCAAGCATGTTACACAGTTATAGTGTATGAAATGAAACTTGGTAAAATTTATGTAAATCAGCATAAGAGGTGCTGCTATACAACAACAAATGTAAAAAGAGATTTTAAGGGGGTTTTTCATTGTATTTACCTTTTTCTTTGTTTTTCCAAGCCATGTTGTGAGGAACTAGTCCAGATATCATATCAAATCCACATCAAGTAGTATTATACAATTGCTACCAAAATCAGTTTCAAAATATTGTCTTCCTTCTTTAGTTCCTTGATATCAGCTCCCCTTTACCCACCCAATCTCTCCCTCTGTATGCCCATGAGCCCTTATTCTTCTTGTTACCTCTTCAGATTCTCCTACCCAGGGTTTCTTATACCAAAAAAAAAAAAAAAACCAACATAGAAAAACACATATAAAGGCTACTAGCAATGACAAGAAGGCTACCAACAATGAGAAAATATAACATAGATAAGTCCCAATATGAAAATAAAATAACAAAATATTAAAAACCAGATCAAGCCCAAAGTGTATTAGTGGGAGATCAAGTAACAAAGTTTTAACCATTCAAGTCAGATTTTTCATTTGAATCTGCTATCATCATCTCTCCAACACTTCCTGTCTGGTAGCCAGGCTATCCCCATCCCTCAATGATGGTCAGAGGGAAATCACTGGAGGCTGATTCCCTGTGTAGATCCTGCAAATGTATTTTGGGCTTCCACTGTCATCCAGAGCCTTCTGCACACGAGAATCTTACAGTTTAAGCTCTGATACTATTCCCTCCTTCATATTTGGATTATAAAATTTACAGTCCTTGGATCGTGAATACTGGCGCACTTCTTTGTGGGATTCTTTGATGTCTCACTTAGATGGCTGCTTGTTTGGAAACAAGCCTTTAAGACTCAGATGCTATTCTATCTGATATTGGGGCACCATCTAATTTCTTCACCACACTTTACTATAGCATCATATCTTCTGTGTTTCCTTCTTGAGGGTGAATATTGAGCAGGGCCATGTCATAAGAACTAATTGTTCTTAGATTGGAGCTAGATTTAAGTGATATCCCAAAAGTCATTCATGAATCTCCCTAGAGCATAAGGAGCTTCTGTTTATAGTGTCATTGATCAGCCGATGATACTAATTTTAAAAACACTATCAAGAGCGGGAGATTGAACAACTGTAGGCTAATTATATACTACAGTACCTGGCTTATTCACTTGTACAGAATAAATCTTTACACGATTGGACTCTATTTGCACAAACAATCAGAGTTGATGGTCAGGCAAAATTTACAATAGTATTCACTGACAATCTCAGTCACAGGTCTGCCAGAATAATAGAAATCCTAATACAGCAAGTAGGGCATCGAGGTACTAGGCAAATGTTACTTACAATCCACCTACTGACAATGCAATACTCTTAGTATCGCTGTCTTCTGCTTCTTCACACGCCACACAATTTCAGCCCTAAGTCATCAGGTTTCAGAAGTGTTTGAGGTAGAGTCTAGTTTATCTAATGGGGTTTCCACATTTGATCCCTATGGTACGGCCTTTGGTGGTCCAGTGTTCTATGGCACATGGCGTGAGTCACAGGGATGTACAGAAACTTGGACCAAAGGGGTTTATTAGGTGCGTAATACCAGGCATAGTGCCCCCTTAGGGACCTTAAAAGTATTGCCAATCATTTCTCCCCACCCCACTACGAAGTTGGTCCTTCCTCATTTTCTATCAACAGACATGCATTTGTCTTCTCCCAGAAGTGTCTGCTCCCTTCCCTGCTCCTGACTTGACCTTCCCATCAGTATCCCTCATCCCTCAGACAGGAATGTCTGCAGTCCAGGAGGACCTTGTCATACCTTTGCATGGCAGCCACTGAGCGGTCATCTCCCCTCCCCGTCTCTTGAAAATCTGACCCCAGCGGACGTGAGGTCCCCTCCATAAAAGGGCTTTTGAAAATATTATTCTGATTTGAAATTGCTAGTAGTTTTTGAAAACTATTTTTAGCACATTAAGGTTAGATATTTTTTGATTTAACTTAATTGATACTAAGTTCAATTGAAATAGCCTATATATTAATATAGGGAGTTCTGGTGACACTGTAGAATAAGATCAGCACCTCAAACCTACCTGCTATTCCTCAGGAAAGAGAATGAGGTTTTCATAAAGACTTACAGTATCAGAAACTCAAAGAATAGTTCTACCCCTCCTGTAGGGTCGCTGTGGCTGGAAGCAATGTAACTGCCATCAGCTTAGTTTGGGTCTGGAGTAAGTAAATAGCTACATCCACACATTTGTTGTTGTTAGCCAGCATGGAGTTGGCCCCCAACTCATAATATTACTGAATTAAAATGTCAAAACTATGACATATACTTCAGAACAAAGATTGGCTAGATTCTTTAAGACAGAAATCTATTTCCTAATAAAGTTCAAAATAAGTAGCTCTACAATCACATAGGCTTCCACCCATTTAAGCTTACGACTCTTGACCAATAAATTCAAATTCTTGCTCTTCTAACAGTCCTTTTAAACTCAAAAGAATTCGGTGTTTTATTTAGTGGATGTTAACAAAAATTCTGGGATTTTTGTTTGTTTTTTTGTCTTTAGAGTAAAACAAAGTAAAAGAAAAAAATTTAAAGATAATGAGACAGAGCAGATCTAGCCTGGTCAGTGGCTGCAACCCCTCCAAATCTCAAGACCAAGAGAAGGAAACAATCGACTGACACACGGAAACTGTGAACCATTAAAAGGGACTTCAAAAGACTATTTACCACAAGATGCAAGGGCCGAGCCCGTGCAGTAAGGATAAATCTCACTGCTCTATGATACTTCCGATGTGGAGACAGAGAGCAATCAAAGGGGAGAATGAAACCCAGAACTCTGGAGCGTGTGAAGTTGTGATGAAGTTCTTGACCAATCCTTATCTGCATAATTCAAAACCCAATAAACCTAATGAATAAGCATGAGAATCCACTCTTCCCGCTCCCTGCCCCACTAACGTCCCTTAAAAATCCTTGGGAGCTTCCCCCACAGGGTAACAGTTGCTTAAGGCACTTAGGTGGACACCATTTCCAGTGACTATTTCCAGAGATAAAAATACAGATTTTACCTAGATGCAACTCTGAGACCATCTCAACTTATTCTCCAGTGAGATAAGCAAAGGCCCTTTGAGTCCTCCCTGGGTCTCTGACTCCAGACCATAACAGTACTCTGTTAGTATAAAATTCTTCAGTTGATTTATCACCATTGTGATATTCCCTTTTAAGGCTTCACACGTGGAGATAAACTTAAGTGAAGCAAAACAAGCGTTGGGAATTTCGGGAGTTATCACTACTGCCCTACTGCGCGTGCTTTATTTTACGCGGTTCTTGTCTGCTCCTTTTGTTTACTCCATCCACTCACTCACTCAGTTAGCAAAGCCCAGCGACTAAGAGAGCCACGAGAGGTTTACTATTTCCTGAATGCTCAAGTCAATTTTTGATCCTTTTAAACAAAGACCATTTGTTAGATCTTATTTTTCAGAGCCTCTTCATCTACTGATTGCCAAAAGAAACACTCAACAATGCCAACCAGTCTGACTCACCGCCACCCTAAACACAGGGTCGAACTGCCCTTGCGGGTTTCCAAGCCTGTAAATCCAGACAAAAGTACCTGCATCATTCCTTCTCCCAAGAAGAGGCTGGTGGTGTCAGACTGCAGCCAAACTCCTCACATAAGATGTTTCTACATGCATAAGGCCTACTCAATATATAAATAGTCTCTTTGATTTCTTCCAGTAGTATCTCAGTATATAATATGATCAAATATGAAAAGGACTGTTTTATATTATTTAACTATATTATTTAATTATCCAAGAGACAGCTGTACAGCTGACATTGAGAGTCAGTGATCATTCTGAATATCCCATGTGGATCAAATCAATTTACTGTACATGAGCAATAATTGTGATATTTCAGAAGGCTATATGAAGACAAGTGAAATATTCTTCCTGTCACCAATTATTAAATTATAGCCTGTGTTGATAGATGGCCATTGTTACCACTTAAAATATTAACCAAACTTCAAATAATCTGAAACAAATACAAAGTTAAATAAGCATTCACAGCAAAGCTAAACTTCTTCTGAACAAAAATTGATATAAAATATTGATTCACTGCTCCAAAAAAAGAAAGTTCTGGAAGCTATACAACAAGAGCTTTTATAGACACTTTTTTCATCTTGAATAAGAATTCAGAAATTAAACCTTTCTTGAGACTGATGGAAGTTAGTGACACGTGTCTCTTTTCCTCTGGATTCTAGTGGTCACTTACAAACTGTGGCTAAATTTTACCTATTGGATAAGATTATTGTGACTAAATCATTAAACTCTACATTGCCCCCCACCCCACCCCACATATGTGTGGTTTCCTAGACTCATCACGAGTTAGGACCACAGGGACCCAAAGTGACTTTAAACCAGAAGAAACTCCCTTGGGTGTTTAAATAGGATAGTTCAGTGAAACCCGGAGGGGCAAGCTTTTGCTAAGAATTGGGTCAAAGAATTCAATGAAGGCAAATATCTATTTAAAAGTGGAGAAAACCCAATAATCTCATTACCCAAAGATTCCTATTTACTTCACAAGCAAATCGAACTCGCTTCCTTCAAGTCAATGCCAATCCCGAAAGGCACTGTAGAGAAGCGCATAGTACTGTCTCTTTGGGTTTCTGAGATGGTAGTTTTTTTCAGAGTTAGACATCCTCATCTTTCTCGTGCAGAGCAGCTGGTATATTTAAACTGTTGACTTTGTTGTGGTTAGCAGATCAGTGTGTTACCCCGATGGCACCAGGGCTCATTTGCTTCATAAGAGTAGTGGGCTTTTTTATCTTTTGGAAGCATAGGGTATGTGGTTGCATAACAATTTTTATCTATTGTATATAATATTTATTGCACTGAACCAGATACTATGGAAACAAAAATATCTATAAAATAAAAACCTCCCAAGAGGTCAGAATACAGACAAGGATATGTGTGGTAGTTACGTAATCTGGTGTCAATTTAAGGACTAAGAGTGTAGAGGTGTAGTCTAGCCTGTCAATCAAGATATAGTGAATGAGGCCTCTGTGTGGGCATGGCCTTCTCCTGAGGATTCTGAGAACTCCAGTATTCCTGCTTGTAGGTGAGAAACTCTTTCTCTCTCTCTCTTTCTCTCTTGGCTCACACCCTGAAAGATGCCTACTAACAATACACATAGAAATATGTTAGTGCCCTGAGCTGGAGAAGCCACGTGGAGACCCCAGTCAGCACTGAGATGCTTATATCACCACTGGATCCACAAGACTTATAAGACTTCCCTTCCACTGGCCTGTGATCATCCTGCATTCATCTTCATTGCATGTGTTTTGTGAGTCTGAAGAGGACTTTGTAGATTGGTATCGGACATATGGGCTAATATCGAACTTATGGACTTGATCTGGACTGGGCTGGGATGTTTTCTCAATATTGAATTGCTCTTGTCTACAAAGATCATTCTTATACACATATGAGTATCCATGGATTTGTTTCTGCAGTCTACCCAAACTAACACAATATGAAATAAATTTCTGGGGTAAAAGGCTATAATTTAGAGCCAGGTAAGCAGATAAGTAGAAAAGAAAAACAAGAAATTCCTCAGATAATCTACCCAGAATCCATGAACTGAATTTTTCTGGGACTGATGTTTCAGCTACGCTTTCCTGCAGTGCAACCATCTACTGACTAAATAAATTAGGAAACATGGAAACCAAACATAAACTGAAATTAGATGAAAGAAAAGACTGCTATTTTTCCACTTCTACTATAAAATAAATGCCCCACTTGGATTTCTTTTTTCTGAAATGATACCTTGAAGTACCAGGCTGCTTCAGTAACTTTGTTTGCCACGAGAGCAGTGAAAAGAATAATTGATAAAGACTTTTTTTTTTTTATAAAGACATTTTGCTTCGATGGAAAAGTCTTGGGATTTGTTATTCTAATAAATCTCTGCATCAAAATGAATATACATTAGAGTTTAAGGAACTGAGAGTCTATTTTAGAAAATAGGTTAGTCAGATATTATGATTTCCAGAATGTTGACTTTTTTTCACTGAATAACATATTATTTTCATCTTTTTATGTGAGATTTGACCCAAATTTGCCTTCTTATTTGGATAAAATTCTTTGATGTCTCACTTGGAAGAAGGAAGAGTAAAGCAAGATCCCTTTTCTACAATAAACAAGCTAGAGATTGGCATCTTTGATTATGTTTTATGATGTGCAAATCCTTATTGTACAAAGGTGTGATTTAAACTGCAAAGTGTAAAGGCCATATCCTAGAAATTAAAAACAGGCATTCAGTTTTCAAACTTTCAAAATAAGAATGTGTATAATATTATTCATTAAATAAAGGTATAAAATTATTTGAAAAAAGGAAAACAACTAATTGGCTAGGATTTAGTTATAATGCCTCTTAAGAAAACAAAGAAGAGACAATAACACTCACACAGACAACTCAATGAATGCTTAATATATTAAAATTTTGAGAATTCCACTTCTACTTCACCTTGGATAGTGTTCCAGAAATAAACCTTTCATTTCCTATTTTCTAGCATGTGATACTATGTGGCCTTTAAATTGGCTTCATTAAAATTTATTTTCCTTAAAGGTGGTTCAATATCAGAAATTCTATTAAAATACTCCACCATATTAACTGGCTAAAGGAAAATAAAATATGACTAGTAGATTTCAAATAAATGAAATTGAAAATCTTTAAGATTATGCTCACTTTCATAATTTTAAAAAAATTATAAGCATTCAATTGACATATACTTGGTGTATGATACAATTCAATAGTTTGAATATATTACAAAGAGTTGTGTAATAATCATCACAATCAATTTTAGTCATCATTATTATTTAATATTTTCCTGGAAGTACTGGCCAATAAAATTTAAAGGAAATAAATAAGAGAAATATACATTGTAAAGGAAAAGGCAAAATTACCATGACCTGCAAATGAAATTTTGCATACCTCAAGAAATCAGTTTGAAACGATAATAAATAATTCTAGATTTCAGTAATGTATTTGATTAAAAATTAATAAATTTGTACTTAAAATTTATTTTCCTATGTAGGGTCAATAATCAGTATAAAATATGTAGTGGAAGAAAATATCTCAAAAAGAAAAGAAAATGTCTCATTTAAAATATTAAAAAATGATAAAGTACGTAGAATAAACTTATTAATGTGAAGAATATATAAATGTGTAAAATCTACTTTAACATAAAGTATTTTTAATTTGGATAGAAATATACACAACTTTTAAAATTTAATATACACTAGCTGAATTATTTATAAAACTAAAAAAAATACTAAAGTTTATCTATAAAAATCACAAGAATATCCAGAAAATGTTTGAATAAGGAATTAAGAATTGGTCACTAGTCTTCACAGATACTAAAATATATTTTGAAACTACAGTAATTGATGTATTCTGGTTCTTGGAAATTTTAGACAAATCAACTGAAAAAATTAAACACACAAAATAAAATGAAGATAAAGATGATTTTCAATAATGGTAAGAGAAAGAATCACTAGCAACTTTTAAAAATTAAATCTAGCTTTTTCTTGATTCCATGCAACAAAATTAATTCTAGATGGATCAAAAGTAAAATTGAAATAAAAATATATTTGTTATATTGGAATAAAGCAGGTATATGTAAACAGTAAATATAAATCTTGAAGCCATAAAAACTGATACATTTGGATACATTCTACATTTGAATACTATGAAAAAATAAAATTGAATTTATAGAAAATTGTATTACATAAAAAAAATCTAACAACCAAGAAATTCTAATAAGAAAACGAAGGAGCAATTCAACAAAAGAATAAACTGTACAAAGAAGCATAATAGTGCAAAGAAGAAAAAGACACTTCATAGCTGGGAGTGGGAGAGAAATCATTAAAAATATATTCAATCTTACTTCTAGTTGTAAAAGGCAAATCACAACTCCAATGTGATGCCAGTTCTCAACTAACATATTAGCAAATTCAAATATTTGCTTATACCCAACTCTAACAAATGTCTGCCCTATTCTTACAAAGGTAGTGAATAAAGCGGTGCTGTACTTCGAAAAAAGACTTGGCGGTGTCTGTTATAATTGCAAATGCAAATACATTTGACTCAATAATTCTGCAGTTAGTTACCCTGTAGAAATGCTCACAAAACTATGTCAAGATTTGCAAAGGGGTGAATATTAAATTTAGAAATAAATAAATAAAAACTAGAAATAAAAATAAAGGTCCTCTGAAAAAAGAAAGGTTATATTAAAGGGAGGTACATATATATAGAGAGAGAAAAAAAAACTGTGTATGTGTTCAATACATATAAAAACTAAACTCACTGCCATCGAGTGCATTTTGGACAGTGTAGAGCTGCCGGACAGTGTAGAGCTACCCTTGTGGGCTTCTCAAACTGTAACTCTTTACAGGAATAGAAAGCCTCTGGCACATAGTTATCAGCCTAACAATAACCACTATACCACCAGGGCTCCACACTACACATAGAAGGATCTATATCCAACTCCCACCAGGTAACTGGGCAGGAACATGCAAACAAGGCGTACGGGACTATAAAGAAGGAGATTGGTACATTTTACCACCATGTTAGTTATAAATCTCAGAAACAAGAATGGGGAAATGTCTTGACCATTAAGAAAGAAGAGCCGTTTTTCAAGATTGATGGGTGTTATACCAAAGCGTGTTGAAGAAATCAGAGAGTGCTCAGTTACCAGAGAATATCGTCTGTGGTCTTAAAGGCTTTCTTAAAGCAAGCACTTATGTTCACACAGAAAAAGTACAGTCTTTGTGATCCATGGATGGTGGACAAAAAATCCAGGACCTGAGAAGGGACTGAGAAGGGTATTTAGAGTATAAATTCTGAGCACTAACTTTTCAAAAGTCCATTATTGACTGTGAAAGCCCCCAGTCAATTTGCAGGGTCCCCGCATGGACTAAGCCTCTGGTGAAGCCCTTCTGACACTGACCAGGGATATAAATAGCCTTGCTATTGGACAGAGCGCATTGCAAAGGGGACTCGTAGACGCACTTGGGCTAAAATTTAACGCCTCATCATTTGTTCATTTTTTTTACTTAGTTTAAACCTGTTCTAGTTGCTATAATATTTAAATGGTTCTAGTTTTTATTATATTCTGTTACCTTTTCAACTAAGGTTTCCAATGTTTTATTTTGTTATTTTTGTTCAGTTTTTATGTATTTGTTTATTTATTTATTTTTCCTCTCTATGTTTTTCTTTATATGAAATCTAGGATTGGTAGATCTATAAAGAACAGTAATTGGATTAATAATTTCTTGGCGTTGTTATTGGGGAAGTTGGTGGGAAGTGGGGGAGCTAATATTGAGTACAAAAAGGAAGAAAGTGTTCTAAAATTGACTGTAGCAATGATTGCACAACTCTTTAATATGCTTAAACTATTGAATTTTATGATATGTGCAAAAATATGTCAATGAAACTGTTAAAGTATTTTTAAAAGAAAGAAGATCCTCTAGCAGAGTGAGTCCCTTCGACTCCAAGATCCCTTAGCAAAGAAACAATGCCCCTAAATGCTGCAGAAGAAGCCAAATCACCGAGAGCATGAATCAGAGTCAGGGGCTTCCCGGCCCCCCAACATAGAGAGCTGGTGGCTTTCCGGCAGGAGACTGACAGTAGAGTGGTGTGCCCTTCAGATATTTATTTCTCAGCATAAAGCATTTATGCAACACTTGCCCAAGCAAGAACAATGGCAAAGGGCTGCTTGTCTGGGAGGCAGAGGAACAAAGAGAGGCACACTTGCAGGTGTGACTGAGAATAGACACTGCGGACAGAAGAGATATATGGATAATATTTGTGATCCTAACTTGTAACCTATTAGCTTCCATCTTAAACCCCATAATTATATTATATTGTCTATGAGTTCCATGTAGCCATTGCAACAGATTATTGAAGCCAGCAGAACAGAGTGTCATGGGCATTGGGGCCAAAATAGAATTTTAAAGAAGGTTGGAGGATCGAGCCATCTCTGACCTCTTCCTCATAGAAATCAACCTTGGATTGATGTGGAGTTGAATTTTCCTCTTGGAGGAGACATTCGCAGTTTCCATGTCATTCTTGCAATATATATGATGAAATGTGTCTCTGTATTTGAAATAACAAAACATTTGCTCATGAAGAATTAGAAACAACTTTAGTAAGTGGAAAACAAAATGTAGAACTGTAGTAGTATATTTTTGTAAATAAAAACGTGTGCATACATTTTAATTTTCTGGAAAGATAACAAGGAGATTGTTCATAGGAGTTTTTCCCTTTCGAACAGGTTCTGAGGATAAATGAAGACTTTAGTTCCATTTATGCCTTTCCAAATTGTTTAAATTCCCCAACAACAATGCCAAATAAAGTCAAGTATTTGTGCATTTTTTAAATGGTCATAAACAAGAATTTCCTGGAATTGTGGTCCATTTTCACTTCTGAATTCTAACAGATGATCTTTTTCTTTTTTCTTTTTTTTAGTCATTTTATTGGGGGCTCATACAGCTGTTATCACATTCCATACATACATCCATTGTGTCAAGCACATTTGTACATTGGTTGCCATCATCGTTCTCAAAACATTTTCTTTCTACTTGAGCCCTTGGTATCAGCTCCTCATTTTTTCGCCTCCCTATCCCACTCTTCCTCCCTCACAAACCAGAATTATAACTCAACCACATCAATTCTTCTTCGGTCTTACATAGCCAATATCCAACTTTCACATACATGTGAGGCCATTGAAAATATCACAGCTTGGATAAGACACACCTTAGTCTTCAAAGTAACTTTTAAATCCTTATGTAAAGGATTTATCTAAAGAGGCCTTGTGTAGTAGATTTCCCCAAAGCAATGTATCTTTTGCTCTCGTGACTGCTGCTCCCATGAGCATTGATTGTGGATCAAAGCAAGACAAAACCCTTGACAATTTCAGTCTTTTCTCCATTTTTCATGATGCTACTACCTATTGGCCCAGTTGTGAGGATTTTAGTCTCTCAACAATGAGTTGTAATCCATACTGGAGGTTGCAATTCTGTCTTCCTCAGCAAGTGCTTCAATTTCTCCTCACTTTCAGCAACCAAGGCTGTGTCATCTGCATATCACTGTTCGTTAGTAAGCCTTCCTCCAATCCTGATGCCATATTCCTCTTCATATAATCCAGTTTCTCTGATTATTTGCTCAGCATACAGATTGAATATGTATGGTGACAGGATACAACCCTGATGCACACCTTTCCTGATTTTAACCAGGCAGTATGCCCTTGTTTCATTTGAACAACTGCCTCTTATCCCATGTACAAGTTCCTCATGAGTACAATGAAGTGTTCTGGAATTCCCATTCATCTCAAGATTATCCATAGTTTGATATCATGCACACATGCAAATGCCTTGGCATAGTCAATAAAAGGCAAATAAACATCTTTCTGGTATTTTCTGCTTTGGGCCAAGACCCATCTGATTTCAGCAATGATATATCCCTTGTTCTAGGTCCCTCTAAATCCAGCCTGAATTTCTGCAGTTTCCTGGAAAGGTACTGCTTTCACTAATGTGGGAAGACCCTGAGCAAAATTGTACATTTCGATTGCCTTCTGACCTCAGGAGCCCATCGTCCAGCAGTGTCTCCAACAATGTGATTAGGCCATCAGTATCAGAAAACATTTCTGTGCTGCACATAAGATTGTCAGCAGCTACTTCCTCTGAAGTGAGGGGCCGATACCTTCTTCTTAGTCTTTTAGTCTTGAAGCTCTGCTGAACTCTGTTCACTTTGGGTGGCCCTTCTGGCATTTGAAATGCCAGTAACATAGCTTCCAGCACCGCAGCAACACACATGCAACCACAGAATGACAAACTGACAGACAAGTGATGGATACATACATATATGTGTATATGTATGTATATATTCTCTGAAGATGGAGAAAAACATAAACCTAGGACTCAATTACTTATCTCCTTTTCTATGTGACCAGTATAGCAAAGAGATGATTTGGGAGAATCCAGATCAGTGGTTCTCAACCTTCTTAATGCTGAGACCCTTTAAAACAGTGCTTCATGTTGTAGTGACCCAATATGTGGGCATATCTGCATGTGGGCTGACCCGCCAGGAGAGAGAGAGAGAAGCGGTGTCTCAGTTCCTAAGACCATCAGAATTGAGATGGTCTTGGGCAACCCCTGTGAAAGGGTTGTTCCACCCCCAAAGGGGTCGCAACCCACAGGTTGAGAACCACTGATCTAGATGGAACCCTAAATCTAACATTAACCTTAAATCCAAACATGATCCCTAACCAAGTTAAAATCAGAAGAGGATAATGCATCTCTGAAGAAAGCCCTTGTAACCAAAAGACAGAGATCTATTGTCTGCAGTTTTCCAGGAGAGACCAAATTAACTTTTATTTTATACAAATCATAGATCTGTCTAGCATCTATATTAGCTTCCAAGTTTTCATGTTGAGTCTCTTAATTAGACTTCTGGTTATGTTTCTCCTCAATGTCTGGGCCTGGGCTTCCCAGATGCAAAAGGATTAGTCTAGTATTTACACAGATCAGTGGTGCTAATTCCTGTCTAAACAAAGATTTAAAGAGAGCTAGTAGCCATTTCTTTCATATTCTGGATCTTTGAAAGTACTTCAGCTCTAGAAAAAGTAGTTTGTAAACTAGATTTAAGATGGTAACATCTAGTTCACTAGTTCTTAATGTGACCATGACAAAATATTTATTGCTTTCCTAGAAAAACTGTTTTTATTAGTATAGTTGTCTAAGAATTATTTTCAATTTTGTAACCATAAGCAATATTACAAATTTGAAATCAAAGGCATCTCTCAAAACTCACTGCCATCAAGTCAATGCCAGCTCATAGCAGCCCCCTGGGGCAGGGTAGAACTGCCACTCAGAGTTTCTCAGACTGTGACTGCTTATGACCATAGCAAGCCTCATCTTTCTCTTTCAAAAGGCTGGTGGCTTTGAACTGCCAACGATGTAGATTACAGTCCAATGTGTAACAGTACTAACCAGTGCTCCCCACCAAAGGCTTATAATTGAGTTTAAAGGCAAATAACAGTGTAGAGATTTACTCAACAATAAGGAACGTTATCCTTCTTATATGTAGTTCTTTGCATTAAAACCAAACTGTTCATTTATTCTAAAAATTGTCATCCTTATACTCACTTGGTCTCCATTGCTTTCATCAATAAACCAAACATAGGTGTTAAATCACAAGTCTTCATCTGCCCTACTTTAGATTTCACACCATTCACTTGTCATCCACTATCCGTCTTGGAGCTGTCCAAAGTATCCATTCTTGGCTAGACTGTAAAGATGCAAGCCATTTCTTTCTCCAGAGTATTCTTACTAAGTCACTTTACTCTCACTGTCTTTCATAAATAGTCTCAATCCAACCACAGGGGTTATAAAACACTTCCAATCCTTTTCCATCGATCAATAATCAAGCCGAAGAAAATTCCTCAAACATGACTGGAAAGCCCCACTGCATTTCTGCATGCCAGTCATTTCATAAATCATAACAGTAGTTCAGGTCATCAAAAATTAATTCAATACACCGTTTGCCAGGGGTCTAAAATGCTATATTAGCAGACAATAACTAACTCACTACCAACGAGTCAATGCTGACTCATAGCAACCTTACAGGACAAGATGAGAGATAGGGAAATAGAAATCAATTGCAGGATTCTTGGTCTCAAAGAGTTTAGTCTAAATAGTTGAAACAAAACCAGAAGAATACTCACAAGACAAAATTTAAATATAGTAATTTTGTTATTTATAAAGTAAGTGAAAGATAACATAGCAATTAATTCTTATGGTAGTGAAAGAAAGGGAGGGTGGGAGGAAATTCTATGGATAATAAGGAAAGCTGGTCCTTGCCATAGACTATTTCGCATATGCAAGACAGATACATCAGATGGAAGTTGATCTCTGCTTTTAAACATCATTGTAAGGTAACACGAAAAATGTTCTAGAAAAAGAGATACTAAATTCAAATGCTGGTGAGGTAAGGGAAATTTGGGGTTGATGAATGGGCAGCTTTGTTGAGATATCATCAGGGAAGATCCAGTGTAGCCAGAATGATTTATCATCTTATTGAGGACTTTAAAAAAGGAATACTAATGATGACTCTCCTTGCTGTGAGGTTCCTTCCAGAACTGGCTACGATTCCTCAAAATAGAGATTTGTTTGCATTAGCAAATTACAATTCAAACACCATGCCGATCGTGGAGGGCTATCAATAGTTCATATTGTTGCTGTGGTGAAGGGACAATTAGTCCATTTCAACTCATCAAGTAGGCAAATGAAATGCACAACAGGATGAAATGTTGCCGACTTCTCTGCCAGCTTCACAATCGATGCTATTCCCAGTCTCTGGCAGTAGCCACGTGTCCGTCCATCTCCTCTCATTGAGGGTCTTGCTCTCCTTCCCTGACTCTCTATTTGACAAGCATGATATCCTTCACTACCAACTAGACCTTCCTGATAATACGTCCAAAGTACATGAGATAAAGTTTTACCCTCCTAACGTCAAAGGAGCATTCTGGTTGTACTTCTTTCAGTACAGATGTGTGTGTTCTTCTCACATTCGGTGGCATATCCAGCAACTGGAAATACCATGGTCTGGATCAGGTACAACATAGTCTTCAAAGTGACACTATTGCTTTTGAACATGCTAAAGAGGTTTTGTGTAGCAAACCTTCACAATGCACTAGATCATTTGATTTTTTTAACTGCTGCGTCTCTGAACATTGTGGATCCAAATACATTGAAATCTTTAACAAGTTCAATATTTACTTCATTTATCATCATTTTTCTTATGCATGAGTTGTGATTGAGTTTGGCTGGAGTGTTTTCCCTTGATGTCATATAAAATAATTTAGGAACCTTTCGAGGGAAAAATTGTAAAAATAGAAGAAAGCCCATCTGGCAAGAACTGACCTAGATATCACGCTGAAGTAGTATTTGGGAACTATAAAAAGAATAGCTTGAGGAAACTGGGTAGTGGGTAGGGCCATTATAACGTAACATGGCACAGCTCCAGGTACAACTAGTACCACGTGCTCTGTCAATACTCAATGTAAATTGATTCTGCCTGTATGGAGAAGAGCACAAAGAAGTGTTTTCAAGGAAAACAGAAAGAAAGAATAACCTCCATCTTAGAAGAATATGTTTAGTAAGTGGAAAAGATTCTGTCTTCACATATGATGAAGAAAAATTGAATTTTTCTTACTTTTTATTGTGAATTGGATGATTGTGTACAAAGCAAATCAATTTTCCATTCAATAATTTGTACACATTTTGTTTCATGTCATTGATTGCAATTCCCACAATATAATATTACTCATCCCACTATCTCCTTAATTTTCTATTTCCATGCTTCCTCCTATTTTAACTCTTCTAAGCATTGTACTTGGATAAACGGTGCCCTTTTTATTTCAACTGGTTGATTACTGTAAGGTGTGTGTTCTTCCATAGTGTTATTGTTTCCCTTATTGGATTATTTATTGTTTGGCTGAAAATTGAATTATAAAGTTGAGTTCATTTCTAGACCAGAAGAGTGACTAAGTTCCATAGTCTGAGAGGTTTTACCAGCCTCTGCCTAGCCTGTAAGCCTTGTCTATTTATTTATTCACATTTTCCTCCCACCCAATCCAGTATCTTCTAATGTGGTCCTTTTTTTTCTGAAGATATTTCATTTTATTATTTAATTTAACCTTTTTTCCTCAACAGTTTTATTGACATTCAATTCACAGATCATAAAATACAATAGTTCAGTCACATCAAGATGATTTGCACAATCATCAACACAATCAGTTTTAGAACATTATCTTCATTCTTTTTTTTTAATCAATTTATTGGGGCTCATAAAATTCATCACAATACATACAGTAGATCAATTGTGTAGAGCACATCTATACATTTGTTGCCCAATGTGGTCCTTTTAACAGAAGTTAGTAGTGGTCACTGGGCACCATCTTGATCTTCTGCTTTCAGGGTGATGGGGATTAGTGTTCACATGGCCCATTAACACAAATTGTTTCAATGTCTCTTTAACCTTCTTCATTCTTAGTTGCTTATAAAGTTGACACTTTTTGTAAGCAGTAAATTGCAAACTAATCATTTTGTTGGAGTTTATGCAATAGATGGCAGAATGATCTTTTCATCTACTGGACAAACTTCTATCATCTCTGAGAGCAGAAATAGCAATGGGTCTACTGAAATGTTCACAATTTACAATGTTCTCAGAATGACTCAGACAGAACTTATCAAAAAAATCTTACAATCTTTCCAAAGTCCTGTTTTAAGTTCCACTTTTAAGTTTTAAGAATTCAGAAATCTGCATATAATTAATATGTTCATTTTGTTTCTGTATAGAATACCCTAAGATATCTATGTCTTTTTTAAAAACAGAAATAAAAGTGATCTTTTGGGTTGCTATTAAGAACTAAATCAATACAATTAGCAATCTCATTTAATGACTAATGAGCATAAACCCTAGCATCAGGAGGCACTAATTAAAATCTCTAAATTACTTAATTTTTTGGAATTTCTCTAATTGTAGCAGGTGGATTAAAAACATATTAAAGAAGTTTTTGGAGAAACATTGTAAATTATGAGTGGTTGAAATGAATCTTATGGAACATTTTAAAAGTTAGTCTATGGAACATTTTTCCCCTTCTACAAAATGGTATCATTAAAAATTTAGTTCTTAAAATTTACATTGACCTGAAGCTCAAGCATAGCATTTCGAGACTGTGATGGGGAATACAAAAGTTGTCTCATGTCCTGAACAATAGGCCATGCCCCTGCTACACTGAATGTGGAGTAAAACTCAATGGATCATAAAGACAAAACTGGTTTCCTCTCAGCTCTTTGGGATTACCCAAAGCTAAGTCATTCTTCGATGCTATCTTTTTCTCCATGAATCTTTCCCTACAGTATCTAGTTCTTTCTGGACTTATCTGTTACATCTTTTGAAGTGAATCATATTTGACATAATTTGGGATGTGGCTAAGACTTGTCTCCTTCACTAGATTACTAGCTATCCATACTGGCTTTATAATGTCAAGTAAGTACTAGATACTTGTCAAATATTTCTTGTTTGATTTGCTATAAATCTATGATTATTTCTTCTTTGCAAGTCCTAATATAACCCAGATCAGATAGATCATTTAGCTAGATTGATGGTTTTCTAATTATGCTTCAAAGAATTCATTAGTGTCTCTCTCTCTCTCTCTCTCTCTCTCT
>NW_022103920.1:67630484-67651685 GCF_000313985.2 Echinops telfairi
TTCACCATGGAGGTTACCAAGTGGATAGTACATACTACATATTCAATAAAATCATTCGTGCTGAACAAACAAAATTTGATACATTCAAATATCAAAATAATTTTCACTAATGGTAATAGTTTCTAAATATTGTTTATGGTATCCAATATTCAAATTGTTTTTTAAGCATTTTATAATTTTCTTTATCATATCTCAAACACTCATACTTCTCTTAGAAAGGTAGAATAATATTATGAAACCAATGGATCTTACAACTCTGAATGTACATCTGAACGCTAACACTTGAATTTGAGCAAATTATGTAATGTCTCTGCTTAGCTTATCCTTGCTTAGCCTTTAGGCTTGCTCTTAAAATCAGATAATAAATGTAAAATTCATATAACACCATTTTGCACAGTTGTTGTTATTGTTGAGTGCCACTGAGTCAGTTCCACCACATAGTGACCCTATGCGCAGTAGAAGAAACACTGCACCATCCTGAGAATTGTTCCTAGGCTCGAGCCCATCTCAATGAGGGCGTTCCTCGCTTTTACTTATGCACAACGCAAGGCGTCCTGTTCCAGGCACAGCTCTGGTCAATAACACATTCAAAGTCTTGCCATCCTTGCTTCTAAGGAGCACTTTGTCTTTCTTTCAAAACAGATTCGGTTGTCCTTTTAGCAGTACATAGTACTTTCAATGTTCTTCACCAGCACCACAATTCAAATGCATCAATTCTCCATTCTTCTTTATTCAATGTCCAACTTTCACATTCCTATGATAAAATTGAAAATATCATGGCTTGGGTAAGGTACATCTTAGTCCTCAAAGAAATATCCTTCTGTCATCTGCATATCACAGGTTGTTAATAAATCTTTCTCAAATGCTGATGCCCATTCTTTTTCATATAAGCCAGCTTCTCTGATTATTTGCTCAAAATACAGGTTGAATAAATATGGTGAGAAGATACAACCCTGATGCACACCTTTCTTGATTTTTCAACCTTGCATTATTCCCTTGTTCCATTCACACAACTGCCTCTTGATCCATGTACACTACACGTTCCTCATGGGCACAATGAAGTGCTCTGGAATTCCCAATTACCTCAGTCATCCACAGAGTCGAATGCCTTTGCATAATCAATAAGCACAAGTAAACTTATTTCTGGTATTCTCTGCTTTGGGACAAGATCCATCTGACATCAACAATTATATCACTTGTTTCACATCCTCTTTTGAATCAGCCTGAATCTCTGTCAATGTACTGCTGCAATCATTGTTGGATAATCTTCAGCAAAATTTTACTGGCATGTGATATCGATGGCATTGTTCTATTATCTATGCATTTTGTTGGGTCACCCTTCTTTAGAATGGATACCAATATGAATCTCTTCCCACCAGTTGGCAAAGTAGCTGTCTTCCAAATTTCCTGGCTTAGACCAGTGTTTCCAGTGCTTCATCATCTTGTTGAGACACTTCGATTGGTATTACACAAACTCCTGGAACTTTGTTTTTTCCTAATGCTTTCAGTGCAGCTTGAACATCTTCCTTCAGAATCATTGGTTCTCACTCGTATGCTACCTCCTGAAATGGTAGAACGTCAATCAGTTCTTTTTGGGATAGTGACTCTGTGCATTCTTTCCATCTTCTTTGACCGCTTCCTGCATCATTCAACATTTTGTTCATAGAACCTTTCAATATTGCAACTTGAGGCATGAATTTTTTTCTTGAGATCTTTCAGTGTCAGATATGCTGAGTGTGTTCTTCCCTTTTGGTTTTCTAACTCTAGATGCTTGCACATTTCATTATAATATTTTACTTTATCTTCTCAGGCTACCCTTTGATATTTTCTGTTCAGTCCTTTAACTTCATCATTTCTTCCATTTGCTTTAGCTGCTTTACGAGTAACAGCAAATGTCAGTCTTTTCTGACATCCACTTTGATCCTTGCTTTTTTCTATCTTTTAAATGACCTCTTGCTTTTCCCATGAATGATGTTCTGGATGTCCTCCCACAACTCATCATGTATTTTATCATTAATGTTTAATAGAGCAAATCTGTTCTTGCGATGCTCTTGAAATTTAGGTAAGATATGCTGAAAGTCATGTTCTGATTTTTGTCGACTTATTTTCATTTTCCTCAGCTACAACCTAAACTTACGTATGAGCAATTGGTGGTCTGTTTCAGTCAGCCCCTGGCTTGGTTTTAGCTTTCGATGTTGAATTTCTCCATTGGCTCTTCCCACCGGTGTAGTCAACTTGATTTCTATGTATTCCATTAAAGAAGTCCATGTGTATAGTCTTCATTTGTGTTTTTGAAAAAAGGTATTTGCTGTGAATAAGTTATTGGTCTTGCAAAATTCTATCATGTGATCTCCAGCTTCATCTCTATCACCAAGACCATATTGTCCAACTACTATTACTTCCTCTGTTTCTAGCTTTTGTATTCCAGCCACCAATAATTATCAATGCATATTGATTGAATGCTTTATCCATTTCTGGCTGATGACATTAATAGAACCCTTTGATTTCTTCATCACTCTCTTTCAAGGCTGGGGCATAAATCTGAATTATAGTTGTATTGATTGAACTTCCTTGAAGTCAGATAGATGCAATCTTATCCTCTGACAGACAGCATGGTACCTCAAGATGAACCTTGAAATGTGTTTTTTTCTGGCAATGAATTCAATGACATTCCTCTTGATGGTGTCATTCCAAGCATAGTAAACCATATAATTTTCTGATTTTAAATGGCCAGTACCAGTCCATTTCAGCTCACTAAAACTTAGGCTATCGATCTTTATTTGTTCCTTTTCCTTTTTGACAACGTCCAGCTTTCCTAGATTCATACTTTGCATATTCCAAATTCTGATTATTTGTAGATTTTTGCAGCTGTATCTTTTTACCTTGAGTTGTGTCCCATCTGCAGGAGATCCTAAAGGCTCCACCTCCACAGCCCAGCCTTTCCTCCGGTCACATTGCCCGGGTCAACTCTACTCTGAGAAAGCGGCTCCTCATCAGTCACATTTCGAGTGCCTTCAGCCAGAGGAGCTCCCGCTCCATCACTGTCTCCGACAGTGTTCTGCTTCCTTGATTAGGCCATCAGTATCTGGCAATGTTTCCATGCTTTGCATGAGCTATTCAGGGACCACTTCCTCCAGAGTAGGCAGCTGACTCCCTCTTTGTAGTCTGTTCTAAGTCTGGAAGCTCTACTGAAGCCTGTTCACTTTAAGTGACTCTACTGGCCTTAGAAATACCAGTGGCATAGCTTCCAGCATTACAGCAATACAGAAGCCACCACAGGATGAAAAACTGCCACAGGACGAAAATACTGTGTAGCCACAGTGGTATCAAAAAAGACTCCATTTTTCTGCTCTCTGCAGGACACTTTTCCTTATGTCCTCCTTCATTTGGATTTGGTACTTATATAGTGATTGCTCTAGAATTCCCGTTCTGATGGCTCTGCCTCTCTGTCCATCCTTCATCCAACTCACAGTAGCCAAGCATGTCCCCCACACCAACACATGAGCTAGATATCCTTGACTATATGAGCGAAGGAATTTAAGTCGCTGAGATTAGAAAACAGATGTATCTCACCTCTCTGGTTCTGACATTTACTCAAAGGCCTTAAATATAAAGCCAAGCATGCTAACATCGTATTTTAAGTTCTTTGTATTTAATAAAAGAATGCACTTCTTGTAGAAATAGAAATTTTAATCTTACCTTTTCTAAATATGACCCAAATTTTCTTCCTCAAGTTTTATTAAAGTAACTTGAAATTTTAGTACTCATTAATATTCACTGAATGTTTCCTCAAAATCTTAAGTAACTCAATTTCAACATAAAGTATTAATTAGCAATTTATACCTCCTCAATGTCATAAGTGACCTTTAGTCAGAGGTTATTGAAGTAATTCTGTGATGTAACCAAATTAAATTTCAACCTCCAGTGAAAGCAATTATTTTAAATCAGGTCTTTTAATAGTGGTTAAATAGGCAACTTGTATTACTTATATTGCAACTTATTTCCCCACAGAGAGTTAACAACTATTGTTCCCTTGTATAGCCTTTGCTCTAAAGAGTTTTCTACAAAGCTAAATAAAATGCATGTTCATTCATTAGCAGAAAGTGGTAGGGGGTTAACTGCCTGTTCCTATAACATGATATCAAACTTTTGCTTTTAGAAATAGCTATTGCTTATTCAGAATTGATCATCTACAAAACTATCTTACACTCTGGCTTTGTTTTCTTCTTTTCCTTTTGCTTCGGTTGCTTTTATTCTTCAGTCTATTCTGTACTGCTAACTGTACACATCTCTCCATCTCATCCACTTTATCATTGAGACGATTCCAGAATGAGTTTCTCAGATCGTCTCATTGAGATTCCTTTCTTGATGACTTTGTTTTCCTGAAAAGAAAACGCCATTTTCACCAAACTGGAGCGATCTTGCTAGTCTTTTGTAGTTTATAAAGTCTCATTCAGGTGCTTTGGAGAAAGGTATTAAACCACAAAAAATATATTGTTAATAGTATTCATTGAATAATTCATTCAAAATAGTTTTACTTATATAATATTGCAATGAAGAAATTTCAGATTCTCTTTCAATCTAGCCCATGATAACAAAATGACAACCTTTCTGACAGTCAGTAAAACAAAGTTGATTCCTTTTCCATTCTTATGTAATTAGATGCATGATTATTTTTTAAAATTCATAACAAAAAAAATGATTGGAGAAGCAGAGTGGAACAACGTCTTGCTGCTAAACATACCCATGAATATAGTATAGCAAACAAGGTACAAAGTTATGAAAAATTTTAGCCATCATAAAATATTTTGGGACAATGAAGAATAAGTCCTTGGGCCTAGAGACCCAGAATCATATTCTGGGGGACATCAGGGTCAATTGGCATAATATAATTCACAAAGACAATGTTCTACATGCTATATTGTAAAAAGGCTAAAGTCTTAAAAGTTTGAGTATCCAGCTATGGTGCCCTCTTGTGGAAACAACTTGCCCAATAGGTTAATGGATTCCATGAACAACCATCTCCACAATGCTGAGACAAGAACAAGATGTTGCCCAGCTACCATTACCAACTGCTCTGAAAGGGTCCCAATAGAATGTCCTGGGTATAGTGGGGAGAACTGTGGAACAAAATTCAAACCAATGAAAATGACCAAGCTTAAAGAGGCTATGGCCTTTAGTCATCCTTCAGGGTTAGAAAGGAGCTCACCCTTATGGCTCAATCTTCAACCAAACATTAGACAGGTTCTACAAGAGGAACAATTACACTAAGGAGATATGCACATATTAGAATATTCAACCATTTTACATCAAAAGGGCAGTATTTATCCAAAGACAAAATTCAGAATGGTTAGGAATAGAAAAGAAATGGAAACACGACCCACAGGGAGGCAATGGGATAAGTGCTTTTGTAGTGTGGGCATTGCAATTAATGACCAGAAACAAAATGTGTATAAATTGTTGAATGGAAAACAGCTCTGCTCTGTAAACTTTCACTCAATTCACAGTAAGTTTTTTGATATTGTTGTTTTGTTTTTAATCCTGCTATTCTGTTGCTCAGCTCATTAAGGCTATAAAGCAGATAAGTTTCAAATCTTAACTCACAGAACTGGACTTAATTCTACTTATTCACTCTACAAACATTTCTTGAACATGTACTATGTTTTGAATATATGCAATGTGAATTATGCATTGGCAAAGAAAAAAATTGTTCCTGATCATGTGGAGGTATAAGTCTTATAGTCTTTATACATTGTGGTAAGTAAAATGTGGTATAGGTACAGAATGATTTGAGAGCCTAGTGTCAGAGATCTGATTCAGATTGGATATCATGTAAGGCATCCCTCAGTAAGACTTATGGGAATCAAATGAGATATTAGGTGGAAATTTTCCTCCCCCAAATAGAAGATCGATATGAATAAGTAGTATCATGACAAAAATGACAAATTCTGAAATAATATCAGGAAAAAACAGGATTTCAGAATAATACCATTGCTACTTCACAGACAGTTTAAGAAGCTTAGAAAAGTGGGGAATGTAGTATGGTGGGGGTAGAATGAGCCAATATGTTTAATGGTGGTAACCCAGATGGTGTCCTACGGCTGACAATGGGACATCCATCATTAAACTTGGGCAAGAGCCATTCATGACATTCTTCAGGTAGCTAAGAAGAAGTTACTGTCAATACCTACCTTTGGACTAAGCAAGAGGTCCCACGTTTGATTTGGGCTATTTGGATTTTGGAGGACCCCTATCCCACAGCTGGCAGATCAGGTGTTCAGCAGAAAGCACAGCAAGTTGGCCATGGTAAGTGGAAGTGCACATTGCTGAACCCTTGGGTAACCTCCAGCCCTGCCTCCATCTCTCCTTTGTTCATGAGTAGATGGGAGACCATAACAAGAGTAGATGGGAGAAGAGAATGACTGTTTCCACAGAGCACATCATTCCATCTACTTAATTATCAAAACCCTCAACTGTGGAAATCACTCTGGTGCTCAGTCACATGAGACACAGCTATCTTCACTTGTTTGGGTCATTCAGAGAGGGCTACGACAAACCTCTTTCTCCTGCCTCCTTGTTACCAATTTTCTGTTATATTCTTTCCAAGTCCCTGACTATATAGTCAGACACAGCCCAAGAATCTATATAAATAATCCCATATTTAACTATTTCCCCTCTTAAGGAAAATGAGTAACCAGGTATACTCTTTAAAGTTTGGACCACTGGGATAGTGTTCCTCAGTGAATTTCCAAAAACTCACTGCAATGCTGCCACTGTCTACTTTTGAGTGGTATCTGCTTATCATGCAAAACCAGCTGTAAACTAGCCACAAGTTTATTCCTCCCCAGTCAACTGATCATACGGTCCTCCTGATGAGGCCTTATATGCAGACGGACAAGGGGGAAGTAATATACAAGAGTGGAGACTATGGGTATTTGGGCCACTTTCTCATGCAACTTACTTCTCATTTCAGATCTTGATCAGGCCCAATCATATCTATACAACTTCCATGTAATGATGGAGTACAAATGTGCTGGTCTTGTCTTTATGGTTCTGTGGCACATGGATCACTCGGGCCACAAAGTGACATGATGGCCCAGGGTTAAGAATTCAGTCTCTAAAGTGAGCTGATACCAAGGGCTCAAGCAGAAAGAAAATGTTTTGAAAATGATGATAAAACAGATGTACAAATGTGCTTGACACAATGGTTGTATATAGGGATTGTGATAAGAGCTGTAAGAGCCCCCAATAAAATGGTTTTTTTAAAAGAATTCAGTCTCCCCTGAGACACAAGAACAAACCAAAAAGTATTTCTCAAAGGGAGAATAGCTATCTTTAGAGGATGGCTGAGCTTTGGTGCAAACTCCGAAGGGTCTGAACTGAGATTCACCAATAGGAGTCTGGCACCTCACTCCTCTCTGCCACTGGCACTTTATACAACATCAGTCATGCCATATGACCCAAGTGGCAGAGTGCATTGTAGGGCAGCCTGAACGTGGTGCAGAGCCTCATCTGATTCTGGGCCCCACTCACAAGTATCCGTTTTTTGAGTCAATTAAGAAAGAGGCCAGACTAATACATCCAAATAAGGGATATTAATTTGCTCCAGCAATAAAACTACATCTGAACTAGCAGCTGCAATTGGATTCACTACCTGATCAAGATTATAAGAACCCACTGTGATTCTTTAAGATCTGCCCAGGCTTTCCACAGGCCAAATAGACAAACTGAATGAGGATGTGGTGACAATCACCAGCCCTTCATCTTTCAAATACTCATTAGCTGCAATGATCTCTGTAATGTAATAGAAAAAAATATTACTAGAGGGCCAAGTAGTATTTTATATCCCCTGAAATTGATATCCTTATCCAGTAATCTCCAAGAAGTCTGATTATTTCCTTTTCTCCAGTGAACAGTCACTCTTGGAAAAATCTAGAAATCCCTTTGGAGAAGGCTGCGACAAACAGTATAAACTTTTGGCAGTCCTTCTTCAAAGGGATCTGACCTCCTTCATTCAAGAGATTGTCTGTAAATTGGCTCAAGCCTGAGACTTGAGAGGTCACACTCCTCTAGCCTAGCAATTCAAGTTAAATTTCTATAAATTGGTTCAAGCCTGAGTATTGAGAGGTTGCACCTCTAGAGCAATTCAAGTTAAACTTCTACATTTCTTGATGTAGAATTCTTCTGTTTGTACTGATAAACGAAGTACATGTATTTAGTAGATTTCCTATCTATTCACTCCTGGAAACACCTTACAAGGTATGCATAGTCATAGAGTCAGAGTGTTCTGATTACTGTTTGACCCCCCTGCCGATTAAGTGGCCATGTCTACTTTGTCTTTGTCAATTAAGTGCTGCTACTTGAACCCTACCACTGCAGGGTCCAGTCAATCCTATTGTCATTAGGTGTCATCATTCAGATATGATGCTCCCACTGTCAAAACTGAGTGATCTATACTAGCAATTACAGAAGTCTTCAAGAATGAAGGTTCCCTTCACAAATATATGTCTTATTAATGTGATAATGAAAAGATTCATCTTCTGGGCACTCTATGCATAGGCCTAAGCTGACAAATCTACTCAAACATACCATTTCCCTAAGCCTTCCTCTGCAGATAAGGCGTGCCTGGAACCTCAACTCAATTTCCAGTAGCCCACCTCATACCCCGTGCTTCACTGAATCAACCCAATAAACTGTTAGAGCCTTTTCTCAGTTTGAAACACTGAGAAAAGAACCTGTGCTTAGTGAGCCCACATCAAGAAACTCAGAAGGATCCAATGTGATGGCCCTGGGACCATTAGCTGACTGCTCTGACAGCCATGCTTACACATATGATCCAGGTTTCTGTGTGCACACATTCGAGAAGTCAAGTAGCTCTCTTGGTGTGCACCATACCTCCTCCTGACGCACACTTTTACTTCGCCTTTTGGGACCTTCTAAGACTTACGCTCACTTAAGGGTTTAGAAGGAAATATGAATGGTGAGGTTCGATCCTGAGAACATTAAGCCATGATTCACAAGGCGCCTTCCTCTGGCAATTTCCCTAACAATGACCTAGATCATATCTCAAATTAAGACTCATCAGGCACAGCTCAGTTAATCTAATCAAATAGCGGCAGAGAGAGAATGGTTTTACGGGGCTGAGTGGAATAGCACACAAACAGAATGATTTCTGTAGAAGGGAGATGTGGTTATGTTGGCAGGACTGAGTCAGGGAATTTAGGAGTTCAAAGTCCTCATCTTCTTATTGTTTGCCCATATGTCCCCAACCAAAATTCTGCATCCTAATTAAATTAATTTCTTCCCATGAATTAATTGAATGCCGCACTTTAACTTCAGGCACCACTGGAGGTTGGGAACTCAATTTGTGTCATAATTTAGCCACCCTTAGATAAGATCCTGAGTTTAGTGTTCTGCAGTATCAGCTCTGTCACTACAGGAAATAAGGCTTGCATTCAGGGCACAAGCGTCGATTTGCAGGTCTTTCATGCAGGGCTAGAACCATGCAGCCCTCAGCTCATCCTTTTCTTTCACCATTTTTCAAGTGAAATTCAGACAAGCAAATATAAGTTTACTTATATTTCTCATTCTAAGACAATTGTTCAAAAGTATTGTGGTGGAGTGAAATTTCTTAATAGGATTCCTTTACCCATCTGTAACTCTCACCACATGATTGGGCAGAACCATACAAACAGGGCTTGTGTTAACACTGATGGGGGAGATTGGACAGTGTTTGTTACAACTCCCACCCCCAAGCACCCCTTGCTATAAGGATGAGCCTTCTTTGAAGCAACAGAAGAGAAAGAAACCTGGAGGACTTTGGAAGAGCACGCCCAAGATCTTTGTCTAAAGTGGTGGAGGCCACAAAGACCAAATGAATCAGAGCTGTGGCATGGAGACCCAGAAGAGCAGCACCAAGACACTGGGGGAGTCTCTCCTCATCTGGCCTGAGACTAGGGAACTGTGGGATAGAGTGACAGGCAGGTTAGCTTTATGGCCCATGGACAAGGAACAATGTGACTGAGAGACTGAGAGCAGAGAGAGACTTGGCTACTGGCGGAGGACATCAATAACTGTATCCTTACTCTTTGCTGATCTTGATTTGTGGTAACCTATTGAACCTCCTGAATAAACCCCGCTAATTGTAAGTGTTGTCTGTGACTTCTGCACAGCCATTGCAACAGATGATCAAGGCCAGCATAGATAGAGTGGCATGGGAGGAATGGTTGGTGTCAGAGTAAGCAACGAAGGATGGAGCATGGGGGGCATGTCTGACTCTTGCTATTTAGCAATGGGGAAGCCAGAGGAGGTCAAGTGGTCTACCTCTATCACCATTATGGCAAGCACCCAATTTTCCAGCACACAGAACCTGTGTCTCACAGATCCTTTATCTATTGGTGGTGATGTTTCGCAGATTAAAATTTCTACCTCATACCATGAGCTAGCAGCACGGCCTTTCCTCATGGACACAGAGTCTCCAACGAGTCATGTTGAGAACCAACTCATTCTTACACGCTGGTTTGGAGCCATTGTCAGTGCCAACTGGCTTAGGCTTGGTTCTCCAAAGAAGCAGAAACACTTGACAGAGAAAGAGAAAGTGAGAGGTGTATCTAAAAGAAATGGCTCTTAGGTTGTAGGGATGGCAAGTTCATAGGTCAGGTGTCAGGCGAAAGACTTTTCCTGATTTACACATCTGCAAGCCCTGCTAAATGCATGATCAGCAGGTCAGACCATGGGAAGCGATGAACCCCAAGAACCAGAGCTCGGATGATGATGAACTGATTCAAGTTTCAGAGCAAGCAAGAAAGCTTTGCCAGGGTGTCCATTTATATTGGATGTAGATGAACCTCCGAGGAAACTCCTCTTGTAACTGTTACTGGCCACGCGAGATCACGTCATTACATGCTGCCAAACCACTGAGAATCATGGCCCAGGCAACTTAACACATACCATTCACCATCAGGAATGGCCATTGAATAAGGCTATTTGAAAAATATTGAAGAGAAGCTACAATGTAGGGAAAATGTTACATTACATGGATTTCATCAAAAGGTGGCTGCTGAAGGGAGGCCAGGGGACACCATGAATGCCACAAGTGTTCAAATGTTTCCAACAAGCTCTGCCCTCGTCTCTTCTCCGTTGCCCTGCAGTCTCTGGGCACTGCTGCAGACCCATAAAAAAGGAGCCTAGGAAGACATTCTAACAAGTTCACCAGATAATTTTTCTTTAAATCGCAATTAGGAAATGCTACTGTAGAGAAAGCTAATCAAGTTCGTACAACCTTGGAATAACAAAAAGAAGCATGCCTTAGAAAACCCAGAACTTTGTTTTCTTCTCAGTCAATGCCTACTAAATATTCTGTTTCCAAATTTATATGATATTTTGAATTTCAAATATTTAATTTTGAAATTGATATATTGGTCAAATATTTTGCAGAGACTGCATTTCATTGCATATTTTTCAGATTCCAAAATATTGGGCCTGATTTGCTTTCCACAGAAACTGCAAATTTTATAAGGATAGCAGCTACATTCTTTTGAATCCTCCACCAGAGTGCCTACATACATTAAATAACTTTTTAATCAAATACTTATTAAGCCAAATTTAGCTTCAAAACCACTTCCAATTGCATTGTTTCACATTTGCTGAAAGTTTCTTGGTATTCTTGAGAAACTAGAAACCTTATTTTTAGCTTCATTTTCACAAAAGGCTTTATTCTTTGGGCTGTCACCTTCCTAGGATGAACAGCCGACTTTCTTCAATTTCATTCTGCACAGCTCTTTGCCATTTCTCTTCCTTACTTGTCTGGGATTTCTCCTTATTTTGTTTTACTCTCTTATCCTTAGTAAAGCATCTCTAAACAAAGGACAAAGTAAGGGCAACAAAACAATTGTGTGATGCCTTTTATTTCACAGCTCTGCTCGTCTGCCGCACAAATAGCAGAGCCCGTGGTTAATCACCGCAGATTCTGGCTCCCAGGGCACCCCTGGAGCTTTCCATATGGTCTGCTCAGAACAAGGCCTCGTACATACATCACATACAAATTATGCGACGAAATGTGATCATAGAGTGGAACCAAGTCATAAGAGAAAAATACCTGTTCAACAACAACAGAACCCTACTTAATCAACACTCCACACTTCTGGTTCCCAAGGCAAAGCAATAATGTGCACGCTATATAAATCTTCATCCTAACATTAATTAGAATAATCTCCCAGAGATACTCAACTGGAAGCTTTCATTTTCACTCAGCCAGACAACAGGGGGAACATTATCATTGGTGATTTTCTTTCCCTTCTTCCTTAGCTGCCGTAGGCTTTTCAGAGCGTGCTGCCTGGTCTGGGTGACTTAGCTACTCTTTGATTCAGTCTCCAAGATGCTTGTTTACCTTTCCAGATTTCATCTTGAAACTTTAGTCTGTCTCCACTCTTATTCGGGCTTGGATAGAGACTGTTTAGCCTCAGAAAAGGTAGCCGCAGAGTTGACCATTCGAAGAAGTACACATTTGAAAAGCAAAAGGGACACCAGCCACCAGCCTGTGGTTCCCATGTTGCTATGCCACTAAAAGCCTCGCCTTTCGTATTTAAAATGCCCCCATGCTCACCGACTGTGTACAGGCTCCAGTGGAGCTCACAGACTAAGACAGACTAAGAAGAAAGGCAGGGTGATATGCTTTTGAGAATTGGCCAATGAAAACCTATGGATTACAATGAGAACACTGTCCAACTCACTTGTTCTCAACAAATCATCAAGAGGGATGCATTTCTCATTCCTAATGACAGTTAAAAAAGAAAGGAAAGGAAGAAAAAGACAATTAGAAAAATAACAGAGTTTTCATGAGACATGTTTTATAACAAAAAAGTAAGAAGAGTGAAAAGGGGAAAAAAGAGCTTTATGATACAACCAATTATGTGTTGTGCAGAGTATTTGCAGTAGGAAGAAAAGAGAAAAGAGAGTGATTAATTATTTGCATCTTTTTAACAATTCTATAAACAAATGGTTGGCTCCCCAAATCCATCGACAGCTCTTTGAGAGAAAAGGCATGCAAAACTTTCATTATGGACCAGGAGAAAAACAAAAAAAGCCCAACTTTGATTACCAACAACCTCAATTGTTGAAATTATTTATAAAACATGTTATTCAACTCCCCCAAAAAACAAATGAAAAAAAATAAGAAATCCTTACGAGACAATTGTGCTCTGTCACTTGGATCATGAGGAGTCAGAATTCACCTCCAGTCAGCTAATAGTCACGTAACCATCAGGGTTATTGATATTTTTGCTGTAAGTATTGGACATTCCCTATATTGATGGTGAATGTCTGAGGCACTACAGCTCATTGGCAAAGTCATCTGATGGCCTCTATCCAACCATTTGAAGTATATACTGCTATACTCAGCAGTCCTACTTTGGAACACATCTTCAAAAAAATTCAAGCTCAATACAAATAATGCATGTACAAGAAAAATTTTCACAACAATATTTTTAGTTACAAAAATGAACAATCAGAAATCACATCAATAAAATTTAAAATAACATGTATAAAACTTCAAACAAAACCCACTGACATCAAGTCAATTCTGACATAGAGCATTCTTTCATAAGATTAAAATAAACAGGTAACAAATCTGTTTGGGAATAGATAGCCTCATCTTTCTCCTACAAAGTGGTGGGTGATTTTAAACCAGTGACCTTCCAGTTAGCAGCTCAAAGGTTACCCACCAGGGCTTCACAGATGTATAGTATACTCCTGATTTTCTAAAAGAGAAGAAAGAAAAAAACCTTTATGTATATTATATTATTTTTCAATGATAAGTATTGATTATAAATAAAATATTTTATTTATGAATATTGGTTATATACAACCAATAAATATTTATTTATCTTATTCAATTATTCAATAAAGCTTTTGAGCTCTAAATATGTGCTGGGATGAGTTCTAAGCACTGGTGTATCCTTGGAGGCATATAGTGGAAAATGAGTGAAGATTCACAATCAGGGCTGACGAGGGAAAGAGAAGAGAAATAACTCTTCATAAATCTCATATTTGCAGGTTTTGACAATTATGTATTACTTCTGAAATTGTGACATACAAAGGGGTACCGCCCCCTCTCCCCACTAAAAAAAGAGGAACAAAGCTCCACTGGGCAGAGCTTTGGTAGCAAGCACTTTTCCCACTAGGCGAGCATTCAGCAACTCACTCTGAGTTAGTGCAGGTTCTCTCTGGTCACAGTGAATTTTTTTGTAAAAGCAGTTTCATTCGAAGCTTGTTTTTTGTGATAGCTGATTTTAGAGAACTGCGTGCAGCTGTGGAATGTTGTTTCCTGCTCTGGAAAAATGCCACAGAAACTGGGGTGGTGTTGAACACAGCTTAAAAGGACAGTGCTATGGGGAAAACACAAGTGTATGAGTGGGTTTCTCGTGTTTAAAAAGGTGAAACGTCGACTGATGACAAATCTCATTCTGGACATCTGTCACCTTCTCAAAATGATGAAAATGTCAACAAAATCTGTGCGCTTATGCTCAAACACCAACAACGGGCTATTGAAGAGATGGGGAAGTTATCTGGACTATCTTGGAGCTTAGTTCAGTGAATTTTAATGGAAGATTTGGGAATGGGAAGGGTTTGTGAAATTTGTGCCTCAGGTTCTGACTGACCAGGAAAAAAAGCATCAACTGGAAACATGCCCTGCTTTGAAAGAACAGCTCCGAAGAGACCAGACTTTCTTTCAAGGTCATTACTGGTGATGAGACATGGTGCTCTTTTTATGACCCCAAACCAACATCTATGAAGCCAGTGGAAGATGCCACTGTCACCTCACCCAAAAAATTCTTGTCAAGTGAAATCAAAGATCTCATTCGGTTTTGGTGGGGTTTTTTTGTTTTTGTTTTTTTTGATGAGCTGGGGATAGCATATTTGAAGTTCCTTCCACCAGGTCAGACTGTTAAACAAGCTTTCTATTTCGAGGTCCTGAAAAGATTGCATAACAGGGAGCAGCAAAAAAGGCCTGATTTATGGCAGATGGGGGACTGCTTTGTCACAACCTTCTCAATGTGCCAGTTTTAGCAAACAACAGCTTGCCTCTCTTGTCCCACGTACCTCACTCACCTGACCTCCCCCGTGCCAACGAAGAGAGACACGAAAGGACTATGGCCTGATGACATAGAAGAGGTGAAGGAAAATCGAGGGAGGTGCTGTCAGCCATCTGAACAGATGAATTTAAAAAACATTTCCAAGAATGGAATTGCAGATTTGACAAATGTGTCAAGTGTAATGGAGAGTACTTTGAAGGTGATAAGGTTGTTTTATAAAACACAAAAATTTAAATACATAGCGTTGAAAAAAAATTCCAGTTTTTTTGGGTGTCCTCCTCATATGCCATTAAGAAGACAATTGTAAACTTTACATATGAAAGAAAAGGCCAAAAGATTACTAATCTGAAATTGCTAAATAAACTGACCACCATAACACAACTAGAAATCAGTTAAGTTGAACATAGAATCCTACCTAACTCTAAAACACCATGAGCAAGATAAATAATTGCTTTAAATTCAATTTAACACATAGAGACACAGCTGTTCATTCAGAGTAAAACAAACTTGGAGGTAAATGGACAGAGCTAGGAAGGTAACCTTTTTCACTGCCACTGTAATAAAAGTTAATGCTTAGGGTCTCATTAGTGTGGCGGTAGTCTTACAGTCTCCATTTCTTGCTTCGCATACCTGGACCTATACTGAGTAATCATGGCTTAGGGACTTGCAGTTGGCATTGATCTTGGCACCATGTATTCCTGTGTTGGTGTCTTCCAGCATGGAAAAGTGGAGATAATTGAAAACCATCAGGTCAACTAAACCACACCAAGTTATGTTGCTTTTGGAATACCTAATGATTAATTATGTGCCAAAGAAACAAGTTGCTATGAATCCCACACAAACAGATTTTGATACTAAATGTCTGACTGGAAGTAGATTTGATAATGTTTTCTAGTCTGATATAAAACACTGACACTTCATGGTGATGAATGATGCAGGCAGGCTCGAGGTTCAACTGGAATATAAGGGAAAAATAAAAAGTTTCAACCCAAGACAGCTGTTCTCTGTGGCTCTGAGAAATGAAGGAAACTGCAGAAGCCTACCTTGGGAAGACAGTTATCTATGCCATTGTCACTGCACCAGCCTGCTTAAACAACCCTCAGCATCAGGCTACCAAAAATGTTGGAGCCATCACTGGCCCTCATGTAATGAGAATCATCAGTGAGCCAGCTGCTACTGCTATTATGGCTTATACAGAAATGTTGGTGCAGAAAGAAATGTACTGATCTTTGACTCAGGAGGTGGTGTATCAGTCCTAACTATTGAAGATGGAATCTTCAAGGTAAAGTCTACAGCTGAAGACACCACTTAGGTGGAGAAGATTTTGACAACTGGAGTCACAAATGCAATCACAAAAAGGACATCAGGGAGGATAAGAGAGCAGGCCAGTACCTGGGCATCACTTATGACCATGCAAAGGGCACCTTCTCTTCCGGCACCCAGGCCAGTACAGAGACTCATTGGCTCTATGAAGGAATTGACCTCTGTATTTCCCATGCCTGATATGAAGAAGTGAATGCCGGCCTGTTCTGTAGTATCCGGGAGCCTGTGGAGAAAGCCTTTAGGGATGGCAAACTGGACAAGCAGAAATCCGTGTCCTGGTGAGTGGTTCTACTCATATTCCCTAGATGCGAAAACTTCTTCACTACTTCTTTAATAAAAAGGATTAAACAAGAGCATCGACCCTGATGAGGCTGTTGATTGTGGAACAGCTGTACAGGCGGCTATCTTATCTGGAGACAAATCTGAACAAGTTCAAGATTTGCTGCTCTGGATGTCACTTCTCTTTCCCTTGGTTTGGAAATGCTGGCGAGTCTTAACTGGTCTCATCAAGTGCAATGACCAAGGATCACAAGCTACTTGGCAAGTTTGAGCTTGTGGGCATACCTCTGGCGGGCCATGGTGGTGCTCGGATTGAAGTCACTTTGGATGTTGATGCAAATAGCATTCTTGATGTCTTTGCTCTGGGAAAGAATACTAGAAAAGAGAGCAAGATTTGCATCACTAAGGACAGGGGCTGCTTAGGTAAAGAAGCCCTGTGGTTCAGGAAGCTGAGAAGTACAGAGCTGAGGATGAGAAGCAGTGGATAGGTATTCTCTATGAATTCACTTGACTCGTGCATTTAACATGAAAGCAACAGTTGAAGATGAAAAGTTTCATGGGAAGTCCGAAAATGAAGGAAATATTCCAAAATTAATTGTGGTGATGATTGTGCCACTGTTTTCAATTTATTTAAACTACTGAAATATGAGTCTGTGAATTACCTGTAAATAAAACTGTTTCAAAATGGAGAGAGGGAGAGAGATCAAGATCAGAGGGATTCTATAGCCCCAGGAAGAAGAGCTAGGAGCAGGGCGCATCCTATGAACACTGTGAACTTCCTAGGACCAGAGAAAGGTTGGTGGAAGACACATGGGGACCTCCAAGGGCCGTTAGGCCCACAGATGTCGAAAGAAGACTAGGACTTTTCACCAGAGCCAACAGAGAGAATCCCCCGAGGGCTGACCCTCTGAATTTGGAATCAATCCTTCCACGTGCTGAGAGAATGCATTTATTTGTTCAAGCCGAAAAAGAAAAGAATCGTTTCAAGGCAAGATCAACAAGGAAAACCAACAGAAGATTCTTGACAAGTATAATGTAATTATCAGCTTGCTTGATATGAATCAGACAGCAGAGAAAGAGGAATTTGAACATCATCAGAAAGAACTGGAGAAGGTCTGCAACCCCATCTTTGTCAAGTTCACCATCTTTGTCAAGTGTGCCGGAGCCATGCCTGGAGGGACGCTGCGGCATCCTTGATGGTGGAGCTCCGCCATCTGATGGCGCCTCTCACGGACCCATCTTCAAAGAGGTTGATTAAGCCAGCAGGTGAGAACAGAAACTGCACGGTGCCACAATCAGAATCTGAAGGGTCCAGAGGTGTTGCGATTGACTAACTGTTTTTAAAAGTTAAATAGTTCTACTAAGTGTTGGTGTCTTTTCAATAATCAAATGTGAATATGTACATAGGGGGAAAGGTCAACACATTAGGCCTGTATTGTAAGTGAAAAATGCAAAGTCTCAAAATAAATCTCTGTATTTCTAACTGGCAACATAAAAAGATTAACGCTTAATACCATACACATTTAGAAATACTTGTGTTAACTCAATCCAATTACAAATTTGAGATTCTTTCATGTTGCCACCTGTGATTCTAATTTTTCTCATCTCATGAGATACCTGAAAATCATACACAACAAAGTTTAATAACTCAAAAGCTGTGCAAAGGGCAAACAAACAGCATTTGATATTGTTTGAGAATTTCATGATAAAGAAACACTGACGCGTTCAAATTGTGCTGCTGGAGAAGAATATCGAAGACACCAGGGACTGACCGAAGAACAAGCTGTCTTGGAAGAAATAGAGTGAGAATGGTCCTTGGCCGTGAGTACGAGGACACTTCAGCATGCTTGCTTCAGACGGGTCAGAAGGAGGGACCAATTGTTGGAGAGAGGCATCAGATTGGGTCAAGCAGATGGCCAGTCAACAGAGGGAGGGCCTCAGAGACATGGATTGGCACTGTAACCACAGCTATGGGTTGAAACACAACAAAAATGGGAGGATGGTACAAGTCAGGGCAATGTTTCATTTTGCTACATGCTTCAAATCTGCAACTTCCACCTCTAAAATAGCAGCCCCACCCCCACCCCCACGCCTCATCTACCAAAAACAAAAAAAAGCAATTAAATGGTCCAAGTAATCTCTCAAAAACAAACAAACAAGCAAAAAACATTTTGCCATCGAGTCAATACCAACTCATAGTGACCCCATAGGACAGTGTACAACTGTCACCTGTTGAGTTTCCAAAACTGTAGCTCTTTACAGGAGTAGAAAGCTGTGTCCTCCCGCAGAGTGACAAGTGGTTTGAAACTTATGACCTAACAGATCAAAGCCTAAAGAGTAACCACTACACCACCAGGAATCCTTAATCTGTCAAAAGATAAGAGTATAAACTGCTGTTTATAAAGCATATAAATTATATTAGGTATTATAAGGTATCTAAAGATGTTTTCAAGCATATGGGAGGATGTAAGTGGATTATATGCAAATACTATGCCATTTTATAGAAGGGATTTCAGAATCCTCTGATTTGGGTAACTGCAGAGGGTCCTGGAACCAATCCCCACTATGGGTACAGAGGGATGACTGTCTATAAGGACGTTATGATTTGAAACCAACTCGAGGGTGCCTGACAACCACAAGAGTTGTGAAATATAAGTCAGTTCAGGAAGAAACTTGCTTCTTAAATGAATAGGGAACATTAAGGCAAAAAAATTGGGGGGGATGGCTTTAATAGATACAGATTTATTCTTTCGCGGTTTAGAGACTCACAAACCAAATTCAGCGCACAGGTTAGAGGGAAAACCTTCCTCTCCTTTCTGGTGCTAGATTTCCTTGTCTCCTTTCAATATCGGGGGCCCACAGTTCCTGGGAGATCTCCAAGCCTCTTGCCATCAATCTTCCCCTAGCTCAGCACAGGAGCCCCAGCCTCCAAGGATGTGCTCTGATGCTGGCCTTTCCTTCTTGGTCCTTCCCTAGCTTCTCCTCTCTCTTGCCACATCTCTCTCCTTTTACCTTTCATAGGATAAATGTTGATGCAAGTCACTCATGCCCAGAGAAACCGCCAAGGGATCCAGGCTGTAACCTAAGTAAGGCTGCTACTTCCCTCCCTGATTCTGCCTCATTAATATAACAAATAGAACCAACTCCTCAGCAACACAACCTAATCCTGCCTCATTGACACCCAGGCTATACAAAACATCACAAGTGGAAAATACTTACATTATATCAGATTGTGAGGGATGATCACATCACTACCAGATTACATTATTACATAACTACCAAACCCCTGAGAGTTGTGGTCCAGCTAAAGTGTCACATATTTCTGAGGAACACAATTCTATGTAAAATTCTGTTACAAAAGTAAAATTCTGATATTTCATAAATATCATTGATAACAAATAAAACTAAAGCATGAAGAAATATATAGATTGTATATGGCAAGTAGCAGAAGAACCAGCAAAAAGAATTGGAAGAGCCTAGTGTATTAGTCTCATTAAGACCATATAGGACAAGGTAAAACTGCCCCTGTGGGTTTCTGAGACGGTAAATCCTTACGGGAAAGTTGTTGTGAGGTGCCATCGAGTCAGGTCAGACTCACAGCAACCTTGTGCACAGCAGAATGAAACACTGCCTTGATCTATGCCATCCTCACAATTGTTCCAGGCTTGAGCCCATTTTGCAGCCACGGTGTAATCCATCTGGTTGAAGGCCTTCCTCTTTTTCCATGAGAACAGAAAGCCTTATCTTTCTCCCATGAAGTACCTAGTGGTTTTGAACTACTGACCTTGTGGTTAGCAGCCCAATGTGTAACCACTACAAGCACCAGAACGCTATGAGTCAGAATTGATGCTATGGCAGTGAGTTTTGATTTGTTTTGTTGTTTTTTTTGCTTTTATATTTTATTACGTAGTAATATCTTACGGATATTATTACAGTTCACAGTTCCATTAGATCAAGCATAGTTGTACATTGCTGCCATTATCAGTTTCAATACATTTTTCTTTTTGAACCTCTTGGTATCAGCTCCCCATTCTTACCCACCTCCCCTCCTCTACCACCCTCCTGAACCCTTATTATATAGTATTATTGATGTTTGTTGTTGTTGTTGTTGTTTTGCCTTAATTTACACCATCTAACGTATCCATTCACTTAAAATTCTGAGGTTTGTTTCCCTCGAGTGAGGTTATACAGTCATCATTGCTATCAGTTCCTCCTTCCCTACCACTCTTCCTGTGTTCGCAGGGAATCTTTACTCCCCTTACTGTTTGGAAGGATTTCTCTATCTTGGATTTTGGGCATTGAAAGATCTTGATTGTACCAATGTGTACTCGCAGGTGAGCAAGATTAGTGAGGTAAAAATAAGGAGGAAATTTTAAAGAACTAGAGGATAGTTAGGTATTTCATTAGTGCTCTTCTGCATTCTGCACCCGGGATCTATTGCCCCTTCCGTATTACCCTTCTGTGAGGGACTGTCCAATTATCTTACATGTCTCCACTTTGCCTATGT
>NW_022103920.1:67651785-67663033 GCF_000313985.2 Echinops telfairi
AACCCCCCTTGTTCTCAGCAATATGTTTTTGTGTGTTATGTGTCTGCTGATGCTTATTACCCGGTCCCTATGACTCCTCATGATCGCACAGGTGGTGTGCTTCTACCTTGTGGACTTGGTGCTTCACTGCTGAATCGTGCCTTGTGTAACTTCAAGCCCTTAAGACCTCAGATACTGTATCTTTTTGTTTGTTTGTTTGTTTTGCTATATCTTTTAATAGCCAGGCATCATAATATTTCTTCACCACATTTGCTTTTGTGCCCATTTTATCTTCAGTGATCATGTCAAGGAGGTGAGTATCATACATTGCCACATTATTAGAACAACCCTTCTTGTACTGAGGTAGGATTTAAGTAGAGGCCCAAAGCACACCTGCTTCCTTTAAGGCAAAACTTTTAAAGGAAAATACTGTAAAACCTGAAAAAGCCAAAAGCTGTTTAAGGCAGACCTGTTAAGAGTAAAATTCGAGTATTTTCCACTAACAGTGAGTGATACAAAAGTGATGAGCTGTGTCCTGTCATAGACGGAAACCTGTAAGACCTAGAAAAACAAGGTAGTCTCATCTGGTTCCAGCTCTCCCTGGTTTTACTGTCAATTTTCCTTCTCTTCAAGTCTAGCCTCTAACTTACCGTGGTGCATTTTGTTAAGCACATAATGAGCATGGATTTACAAACTCCACTCTCTGTGCGCAGGCAAACTTATTATATCAGGAGAGTAGAGTGTACACAACAGACTATGAGACCCCAACAGGGCACAAAGTAGGTGCTACTTGAGGCAAAGTTCATCTAGTTGGGATAAAAACAAATAAATCTAGTTGAGAGCAAGTGGTGTATAAATGGGAGAAATCATGAGCCCTTAGGTAGTCTAGCAGTGAGGGTTCAGATATACAGCCATTGGAAACTGGAAAGTCTGGGACCAAGACTGTTGATGCTATCCCCCTGTGACCTACGGTCTCCCCGTTGGTGTGCACCAGCCGTCTCTGCTAGCTGACCTTGTGGATAGCCCATGAGAGGGCAGCTGGCCGCACCTTCATATCATATCCCTCAATCACCACTCTCCAAAGAGGAAATGATTCCTTCGTTCAGATTTTCATGAGGGAAAGAAATGAATTGGCTCACAAAAGCTAGTCCAAGGAAAGTTTTTGTACAACGTATCACAACCTCTTATAAGCCTGTGGGATTGTTTGAGGTCAGACTGCTACATCCACCCAATGGATTCTATGAGCCCACCAGACGTATTTGATAGACACATCAGAAATATTTCAATGTTTATGCATAAGCCATCTAGAATTAGTAGAACTTTTTCTCATTAGAAAAAAAAGTCACAGGGGAGAAAAAAAAATGATTGACTACTAGGAGTTAAGTACCGTGGTGAGGTAGCCAGTTGTCCTTGCGTCCGTTTTGACTGACCCCATGTGCTACAGAGAACTGCTCAGCGCAGGTTCCTTGGCTATCTATCTCCTTAGAGGAAGGAGATTACCACGTGCTGGTAACGCTGGGTGGGCTTGAACTGAAACTCCTTAGGTTAACGGTAAAGTGCGAACTGTGCCACTTGGGGACCTTACCAGCACATTTAAATTCATTTTCTAATTACATCCATTCATTCGCCAGCTCTCTAAGCAAATTCATATTAATTAAATAATCAATTAATGAGATTAGGCTCCAAAGCTAGCTATCACTCTTTTTAATTAAAATATTTACTAAGAGCATTGGAAATCTGATGGAAAATAACTATAATCCAACGCAGTGTTTCTACAGGAAAATTTACCTCAAGTTCCAGCATGAGCTGTTAATCGCACACTTTCTCCCCCGTGGGGACAAGAACCGCACCTCTCCCTGCTTCCCAGTGACTTCGCTCTACAGCAGGACACATCGAACGCGGGACCCATGAAAAAGCACCCACGAACCGAGAGAGCAACTGCGGGGGCGGAACCCAGATGTGATGACAGGAGAAGTGGTAAGACTGAATGCAATGTTTCCAGTCTTGTGTGAAAAGGTATTATGAGCAATAAGGAGGAAGACAGGTATAGCAAGAAATAAAGCTGGCATGGAATGTGTTCCACTACCCTCTTTTTAAAATCATTTGCCATCAAGTACTACCACTTGTAATGGAGTACTAGGGAGATCCAATGGCGCTGTGCCTTGGGCAGGATGGGAGGTCAAACCCGGCCTCCAGTCTGCAGGAGAAAGACAAGGCTGTCTGCTCCTGTGAAGGTTCCCAGTCTTGGAAACCCGACGCATGGCCTCTGGGAGTCAGAACTGACTCCGTGGCAGCCCGGGGATCTGAGTATTAGGACAGTATAGTATGGACATAGGGAAAGCAGTGAGAGCCAATTGGGCACAGACTCCCTGCCATAAGCTTGCAAGTGCCCAACAGATGGACTACATGGGAAGGGCAGCTGTCAGCAAAAGAAGTCTGCTGGCCTTCTCTCAGGAAGTCATCGTCAAGGCAAGGATATTCATAAGTCAGGGACTGTGCGTAATTGGATCATATAATATGACATTCATCCCTGACTTTTTTCCTCGTCACCTACTCTCTTTGCTTTATATGCTACTTTGATGTGAGATAATATGGTTGTACATGAGTGACTTAAGTTAAAAAATAGACAGATAAAAGTCTCTCAAGCTGGATACTCAGCAACTTCAATTGTGAGGCACTCTTTAGCCAGAGACAATTTCCTCGAGGAGAGAAATGCGGCAGTGTATTACACAAATGGAAAACAGTCTTTATCCCCTTATTAAATTTTCAAGGAGTTGCATGGAGATTTAACCACAAAGCTCACATTATTTAGAGGATTTAATTATTGTTGTTTCTTTCTTTCATTTTCTGTCTCTAAATAAAAGCATATTTCATTACATGGTGAGCTTTAATGTTTTTAGGAAGGTTCAGAAGGAAAAAAAATCAGTGTTTCACAAAAACAAAATAATTTTCCTAATTATCTACACAAATTAAGGGGGCGGGAAAGGAAGCATGTTATTATAGGATTGGACAGAAAAAGAGAGAAGACATGTTCAGGTAGCACATTCTCAGATTACATTTTGATAGCCTTTCCTTTTTAAATTCTGGAATTTAGGAGTCTAAAGCCTGGTTTCCCAAAAGGAGTCAGGCCCAAAGGCTTAGAAAACTAGATCCTAAACACAAGGTCACCTAGGCCACCAGGGCCACCTAGGAAGAATTCTGAAAATACAGATTCCCTGAATCCAAATCTAGACACACTGAAACCAATCCCTAAAAATACTGCCTGGCACGAACTCCCCCTATGAGGTATGAACAATTAATGTCCTCCACCACTAGCCCAAAGGTCCACTAAGAGGTGCCTTTGAAGAAAAGACTGTCAATCTTCCTCCCAAAACTCAGACTTTGAAAACACCGTGGAGTACAGTTTTACTCTAGCATGCACGAATTTGTCATAAATTAGAATCAACTTGACAGAAATTGGTTACTGGTTATTATCTTGAATAGAACATGAAAGAACTTCATTAAAAATTCCTTTTCCCCAATTTGAAATCCATCAGAGTGTATCATAATAAAGAATCCATCCCTTCTTAAGGAGGAACAGAGAAACTATTCGACTTTGATCTCTGATGCCCTTCCCTATGGCTTGAGAGAATCCTGCACGTCAGAGTCAGAGCCCACTGTGGGGATCAAGTTTCTCTGACCCAGAAGCTCCACTGAGAAGCCCAAGAAAGTTTTAGGGTTGAAAAGAGTAAGTCATACAATTTGTAAATGCATCAGACAGGCATGCATCAGAATAGACATTTTATCAAAAGTAAAGACAAATCCACAACATACATATTTGCAACAAGGAACCTTCCGTAAACTAAAGCTTATATGACTGGTGTTTTGTTGTTAGATATCATTTATTCACAGTTCCCACACATTAACCAATTAATGATGAATTGCTTATGAAAATAGGAAGTGAGTGGGAGTGTTTTCCTTTTATTTATATGTATCCAGAAAGAGTCCTATCTCCTGTCTTCCAGGTTGCCATAATGTAGCAATGTGTTGATGCTGGAAGTTATGCCACTAGTATTTGAAATAACAAGGTCACTTATGGTAGATAGGTATTAGCAGAGCTTCCAGACTAAGACAGACCAGAAGAAAATGCTTAACCTGATACTCCCCAAAATCAGCCAATGAAAATCCTATTGCTCACCACACAATATTGTGCAATATAGTGCTGGAAGCATCAGGGAAATAGAAAATATTTAAGCTTTCTAAGATGTAATTTTACTTGGACTTATAATCAATGGCATAAAGGCAGAAGTCAAAAATTCAAACAATGTATTACATGGGGAAAATCCACTCTAAAAATGATCTTCAACTCAGCGTGGCCCCCCTGAGAGGGTTCCTGAGACTAAGTCTTCACAGCGCAGACGTTCCCACCTGCATCAGATACTGGCGCACCTCTTTCATACGGTGATGGCGCCCTGCAGGATGCAAAGCATGGATGGCTTGGCTACGGACCACAAGTTTGACAAAGTGAGAGCACTCAGAGGTTCCCTGCAAGTCTAGTCAGGGCTTTGTGAAGGCGTGTGAAAGCTCTGAACGCTGATTACATGTAATGACCCCTGCTCTGTTTACTCACACATTTGAATGGGATATGACTTATATGTGAATATGTATAGATCTGTGTGCACGTATACCTTAGCTATTCGTGCCATATATTTAATGCAACTACAGTATTAGCAATTAAACAAAATTGACCTGTGCCATTTTAGCAGAATGAGATTAATTGGATTATAGAAATTTTAGTGGATGCAGTGTTTATTTGTTTACAATATACCACATTTAAGAGGGAGAGGAAACAAACCACTTTCCAAATATTCCACAACAAAGAAAATGAATCCGTGAAATTAGTTGTTTCAACATCCGTATGAAAGTCTGTTGATCTCCCACAACAAAAAATTGACTTCCATCAGTTGATTTAAATGACTCATACTTCAATTTTGATCCTTGTTTTGTAATAAACACCCAACTCTATATAAATAAAATTTAAAAGTCACAGAAGATAATTTTAGTGATCAGAAAATAAATATAAAGGAGTTTCAAAAAGTCTAAGGAAAAAATAAAATCAAAAATTAAAGGAATTGTCCCCAATGTTTTGGAAACTGACTCCTCTGGATATTACCACACATTACTATTACTTTAGTTTTAGGTAGATTAAGACTCCATATTTGGTTCAGTAGAAATAAATAATATATACCCAAGACACCTGCAGAGATAAAGAGTTTCAATTACATGGGAAGGGGCAGTAGGAGACAGATGCCAGTGAAGGTGTTGAGGTGGTAGGGGTCTCCTAGGTTAATCTATCATGCCCGTGGGCATCCTCAGGACCAGCACTTTCTCAAGAACTGGAGCTGGAATCGAATTAATTTAGTCTCCTGCCAGTTCCCTTCCATTGTGGGGCTCACTTTATGTTGTGTCTTGTGTGCCAGGTATTTCTCGGCGCTTGCTTTGGACAACGGGTGCCCCTGTCTCCATGATGCCCTAAGCCTATGCTTTCCTTGCTTATTGGGTAATCCATCCCTGAACCTAGCAACATACTCCAAAAAGATCAGCCATTGAGAACTGTTATCAGTGCAATTCTATTCTGTACCACACAGGATCATGATTCATACACCATGAATCAGAATGCATTCAAGAACAACTCTTGGTTTTTTGTTTGGGTTATTTGTTTGTTTCAATGAGCTGATACTGTAAAGCATAGGCCCAAGTAGGGGCTACATTTCTCAGTGTATTCGTTTTTGGTTTGACTTTTGTTTGATAAAAATTATATCACATGTAATCACTTAAAGCAGCACATATTTATCAGTCCACAGTTCCGTAAGTCAAAAGTCTGACATGGTTCAACTGGGTGCTCTGCTTCATGTCCCGGAAGGTGTTCACCAGACTCTGAGGCTCTGGGAAAGAATCTCCCGACAAGCTCCTCAGGTTGTGGCAAACCCACCTCTCTGCGGTCGTGGCCATTAGTTTCCTTTGCTCTTTCAGTCAACTGGGGGTATGACTTCAGCATCATTCCTTCTTTCAGGTCCCCCACTATATTCAAGACACCAATGGCCTTCTAATTCCTCGTGTGCTTAGAATCTATCTGACTTCTTTTGCTATCAGCTGCAGAAATGTCTCTGCTCTTAAGGGCTTGTATGATTAGACCGGGCACATTGAGAGAATCTCTACTTTAAGGTCAACTGTGTCATTAAGGAGGAGCCTTAATGCTGCAGGGGTTAAAGTGCTTCTAGCCCAAAGCTCTGGGGTTGGAGCCCATCAGCTGCTCCGACGTAGAAAGTCTGGTTCAAAAAAGGATTCTAACATTAGAAACCTTATGGGGCAGTTCTAATCTATAGGATCCCTGTGAAGTTGGAATCAACTCAACAGAAGTAGGTTTGATAGTTTTTTGAGTGCCGTTTAGTACAACGTAGTCACAAGAGTGATAAGTCTTTATATTCACAGTTTCTGTGCCTTAAAGTGAGACATCTTCGAGAGTGTGGTCTGCCTACCACACTCGGCCTCCCTTTTATTCTAGTGTGCTGACGAGGTCTTAGTAACAAAAGATCCGCAGAAATGGAACGAGTTTCCCTTACTGGGTGTCCTTTTACACCGCTGCCTCATCTCCCTATCCACAAAGGAATGCTAAGGTTTTCAAGGCCACAGAGAAAAGAGGCCCAAGATGCTGAATCAGACAAGAATGATCCATTCCAGACCCTTCTCTAAGCAAGAAATATATTTATATCGGGTTAAACCACTAACGATTTAGAATTAATTTGCCTGAATAAATCATGCTACCTTACCAGCTGTGTGTTTCTTTCATTTCAAAGTATAGGGGGTGGGGGGCGGGGAGCCAAACTAGTTCAAACATGCATTTTCTGAATGGACTCAAACCGCTCTCAGCCTGCAGTCCAATTTCTTCACAGAGAAGCTCCGTGGCCTCCCCAGGCGATTGTCCCTCTAGGGCTGGAGCGAGCATTGGCTAGTTCCCACAGACGTCTGAGGTCTAGCAGAGTTCGATAGGAGAACTGAGAGCTGACTCCATATTCCCTTTTAGCAACGATCCTACTTTGTTCTAGTAGGAGCACCCAGTAAATTGAGCTAATCATGCTCTTCGAGCCCAAATCCTTTGGCGTTAGAAATGTCAATCCAAATAATTGCAAACGGGGAGTTCGTTAGGCCCATAGATTACCCATAATCTATTCAGACACGCTATAAAGATTCTGTGCATAGGTTTGATGCTTGAAAACATACATTCAATTTATCTATAGGTACTCGATATCTGCTTCCACAGCAAAAACAGATGTTTCATTAAATAGCTGGAATGAATAAAAATGTTCACTCACAAGCTATAGAAATGAAAATGACCTCTTTAGCGCTATCCCTAAAATGCAACAGAAAAGAGATAATATTCACATTTTGAACTAGAACCCCCTAAATGCACATAAAATGACCATTTAAAAAGAATAAAATTTCTACTTCGTGTAAGGAAGTTTTTGGGTTTTTTTTCTTTCAGCAAATCAACATCTAGTCTGTAAAGCGCGATGCTCATTCATAATGTCCTGCATCTCACTCACAATAACTCTTCCTCATTAACTGCTTGGGTACAATTTATTTTCCTCTCAGGCTACAAAGTCGCATGCAAGTGCCGCAGACTCTGGCTGGTGCTGATAAGCCAGCCCATAGCAGCAGCCCTGCCAGCCTGATAGATTTGTAAGAAGACAATATTCTATTGGCTCAGAAAACTATGTTGTATATCAAACCTATCAAAAATAATATCTGCAAACAATGCCTTGATGCATTTGTCAGCTCTCACAGAAAGCTTTCTGGTTTTCTTCTGAATATACAGTCTGCTTTTCTTTCTGTTGTAGTAAAGACAGATAGAGTACTTTTCTTTTTAAAGATCCTTGCTTTTGTTTACCTTTTTTCCTCACTAACCATCGCAGTCTAGAGGAATATTTTTTAAGCCTTGGTTTTGAAACAGATATTGCTTTAGTTCAAAGAAAAGATGAGTTACCTCCCCTTACTGTTAGAACAATTCATTTCATAGAAGAGTCAGAGAAAAAGAAAAGCAGGAACAGCCAAGAGAGAGCTCTCACAACATCACAGATGGAGTGTCCTGGTTAAGAGACTCCCATCACCTTCTAAGCAAAATACTTAAATAAGGATGTCCCCGCAAAAGAAGAATTTTTTAAAATTATTATTGATCTTCTATTAGCATCACACAACTGATTATTTTATTTTTTCAAAGATCACCCATAGCTATTTTAATTTAGAATATTTCTGAGATATTGATCTTCCAACAAATTCTAATTTCTAACGAAAATCTAAATTGTTAAGAAAAAATATTACTTTAAAGATAAACTACTACCAGGAATCTAACTAGATGACACACTGGATTATATATGTATATGTATATATTTATAAATGAATTATGTACATGTGAGGTACAACTGAGAAGCCCTGGTGACAAAGTGTGTTAAGCGTTGGTAGCCAAAGGTCAGCAGTCTAAACCCACCAGCTGTGCCATCGGAGAAAGATGAGGCGGTCTATTCCCGTCAAAAGTGACAGACTTTGAAACCCTATGCGGAATTTCTACTCTGTCCTAGAAAATAGCTCTGAGTTAGAATCTACTAGACACCAGTGGATGGGTTATATCTAATTTGAAGGAAGGTAAACTACAAAGGTGCTATTATAGTGATATGTTGCCTTGCAGCTTACAATGTTCTGACACATATTGATTGACCTTGTGATGTGGGTACCGCTAGAGCAGGGGTTCTCAACCTGTGGGTCGCGATCCCTTTGGGGGTTGAACGACCCTTTCACAGGGTTCGCCCGATTCATAATAGTAGAAAAATTACAGTTGTGAATTAGCAATGAAAATAAATTTATGGTTAAGGGGGCGGTCACCACAACATGGGGAACTGTATGAAAGGACCTCAGCATTAGGAAGGCTGAGAACCACTGGTCTAGAGCTAGAATTCACTTCAAATGCGGGCTTTCATTCATTATGTCCTAGGCTTTATGTCCAGTTTCTCATTTAATCCCCATAACAACCACATAAGATTTCTTGGAAGGCTCAGAAAATATGTCCTGGATATCAAACCTATTCAAAATCTCTAAAACAATGCTTTGATAAAATTTCCAACTTCATACCAAAAAAACAAACCAAAACTCTCAGCTGCATGTCTGAAATATCTGGTTTGTTTGGAGTTTTGATTTTTTTATTTCTTTTTTTAAGAGAATTATGAGCCTGAGGCTTAAAGGTTAAATTACTATTTAAAGGGAATAATTATGATTTAAAGGGGGTAATTTAAATAATTTCTATTTAAAGGGAAAGGTGGGTAGAAAGCTACAAGATTTGAACACCAACTATGGATATGTTAAATGTATGATCTCATTTCACCTTTGAATTGTTTTTTCTCCAACCTAATAAAAAAAACTTAAATACATTTATTTAAATGGATAACTTGTTAACTGCCATCAAGTTGCCCCACAATTAATAGTGATCCCATGTACCATGGAATTAGACCATTGTGATTCATTGTGATTTTCTGAAGTACACTAGCCTTTCTTCTTAGTGAGACTTACACATCTGGAGGCTCCCCTGGAACCTGTTCAATATCAGAGCAACATCCATGCTCCAGGGACAGACAATGGGTAGTCACGCATGAAGAGCCTGGCTGGGAATCAAACCTGCGTCTTCCCATGGGAAGAGAAAATTCCACCAGGAAGCTTACAATGCCCTCTGCAACTGGGAAGTTTTCAATATTTCAATTTTAATTTCTAAATTATTATACAATAAAATGGAATTTTCTTTTGGTGTATAGTTCTAGTCATTCTAACTCATATATACTTATGTAACTACCACCAGATATAAAACAGTACCACCACCTCAAATATCTCTGTTTGCCCCTGTAGTCACACACACATAATGCTAACTTCTTGCAATAATCTGATCCCTGACATTATAATTTTCTCTTCAAAAATGTCAAAATGGATTCATGTAGTATATGTAATATTTTGAGATTGGCTTCTTCCAGTTAACATGATGTTTTTGAAATTTATCTACACTATGCTATGTATCAATTGTGTGCCTCTTTGCTGTGAATATGAAGAAAATAAAATATAACAAGTGCAAATAATTTACCCAAATACTTAGTCTGTATTCGAAAAAGGAGGAAACCAGAGGAGCAAAGAGAGAGAGAAATTGACTTTGAACCAATGGCTCACACAAATCTGCAACAATGGCTCATGCAGTCGTGAGGATTGACAAGTCCCAAACTCATGGGTCACAATAAAGACCCCTTCTGGTTGCTGTAGTTGCAGGGGCCAACAAACCCCAATCTGAAGGTGACAGGCTGGAGGGTTCTACAGGTTTATGTCCCAAGAACTAGAGGTCAGGCAATGAGATGAGGGCAGGGTCAAGAGAAAAGGTCAGCTTTGCAGAACGTCCATTACTATACTGGATGCGGGCCACACTCCAAGGAAGCATATTTCCCAGTTGATTCACATCAGACCACAAAGTGCCACTTAGGTCCATAGCAACTACGAAAACAGAGAGAATCCTAGCCTAAGCAAGTTGACACCTAACGTTCACCATCACGCACATGCATCCAGAAAATGGGGGGACTGAACTTTAAAAGTCTGACATGAGAGCTCATGTCAAAGCATAAAAGAATCATAAACCACGACTAGCAATATCTCCAGAAACTATTCGAAAAGGGAACATGCTGTCCTTGAAAGCGGTATTAGTGAGTGACAGTTACTCAGATAGAGAAATTCATTGATGATTGAAAGAGGACCATTTATTGATTGTGATTCCAAGATGAGACACTAGTACATTTACCGTAAATGTGAATGTTTAAATAATTTAAATGTGATTGTGATCATTAGGACTTTCACTATTTTTCACACAAACGTTTTTGGGTGAGAAATCATTTTTAAGTGGATGTCATAGTCTTTCATGAACGTTCACCGTGAATAGAACAAACTCACCATCACACTACAAGTATACTGTGTACTGCATATCTCGATCTCGATGAGGAAACTTCATCTGGAAGCTGTACAGTCATGACGACTTTTAAATGAATACACACAATTGCTGAGGAATGTAGGCACAATGTAGGCATTAGGAAACAAAGTTAAGGCCAATGTGAGTCAACCCAGTTTATGCTCGGCAGCCCATTGCCCAAAGTTGTCCACGTTTCCCTGAAGTTCCTATTCCTTTAGGGAATTTCCCAACCATGAGCCAAGAAACTAC
>NW_022103920.1:67663217-67666747 GCF_000313985.2 Echinops telfairi
TCTCTCTCTCTCCCTCCCTCCCTCCCTCTCTCCTGTCACTTCATTTATGTGGTCATTAAACATACACCTTCTTTGTTCTTCTTCCAGGTCTAGTAATAGCTTAAAAATTGTCTCATCACTCTTTTGATCCTGTGTATCCTCTTAACACATCTTACAGATATCTGCTTGTTCTGTAGTCCTCTCATCACCTTTTACCCCAATAAAAACATATGTTTGTGCCACATTGATTTATTTAAATGCTCCCCTTTCCCCATCTTACTGTAATAAAGTGAGTGTGCTGTCAAAAAGCAGCTTTTGAGCCATCTTCCTCTCATTCCTCTTGAGCCCTTTCCTCAAGATTCTCAGAATCTAGATACAGCAATCCAAAAGCTGATTTAATAGGCCAATTTTTGTCAAAACCCTTTAGAACATGGATATCAGACAATTACCTAGGAATTATGCTGACAGAGGGGATCCACATGACTGAAAAGCAAACTTAGGAGGAAAGTTTCAGAACCTGAGCACAATCTTTGTTTAGTTTATAAACTTTCTAATTGGAAAAATTTCCTAACATAGTGACAAATAATTCAGTTGTGAGCAAATGAAACATTACTTTACTCAAATTAGAGTCAAGCTGGGGAAACGGTATTTCCTGAAAGAAACTGTCTGTTCATACCATTGTAAACTCAAGCCCACCCCGATTCCAGACTATAAACCAACAATTTGCAAGAAGGTAGTTTTCAAATAGGGTTGATTCAGTGACCTATTACCACCTCTCAGGGACATTGCCTTCCTAAATGCTCCAGCAACTCCTTGAAAATCAATGTTTCCACTTTCATAAAAAAGCAAAAGCATTTTCACAATAACATAGCCAGCAGATGTCTCCTAAATCCTAAGGCCACTAGGATTGTGGCAGTCTATGGTGCGTTCCTGTCCCTTATGGCGCATTGGAAATATCTGCGAAACCACTTTTGTTCTTACCTTTTGCCCATAAAATCAAAGCTGTTTCATAACAGAGCCAAATAAAACAACCAAAGGACTCTGAGCAATACATTAAATGGCTCTTACACCTTACATCCTTCAGAATAGAAAAAGATGAAATTTAAAAGTTAAAAGAGTACAATGTATTTGAATTCTTAAATTGTGTGTCCTTTGACACAGAGCAATACGTTTTGTGTTACTGGAAGTCTTCTACTGATACTTAATGGGGAGAAAATCCACAACCTGTTAACTCAAAATACAGCCAAGATTTATCTTGTACTCAGTATAGTTTTAAACTGCTTCTCTTGTGCTTACTCTTAGATCACCCATATTGCTTCCAAGGTACATAATCAAAACACCTCACTCTGATTTCTACGCCAGAACCATGAATGTGGCCTCCCACATGGCTGATAAAAGGCATGCTGATGTGTGTGCACACATATGTGCATACCTTTGAAGCAAAGAAGAAAACTTCCCATGGGAAACCCATCCTTGGATAATGACTTGATGGCAAAGTGTGTCGATGCCCTGGTAAAATCCACAAAGCCTCTGCAAGGGAGATGATAGACCAAGAGTGGCCAAAGAGACACATTATAGTAAATTTGTATTTATCTGAGTTAATATCTCAGGCCAGGATATTAAAATATCCTGGAGTTCTGATTCATCTTTACCAAATACTATGGGGAGGGGTGTACCTATGAAATAATATGTATATTAGATCTTACCTCCTGCTATAGCTTATGGGTTTCACCTATATCAAGAGTGTCCCTCTTCTGTATTTCATGGAAGGGATGTCTTCCTTCTGGTTTCAATCAAGAATAAAACAAAACAGAAAAACTTTAAGCTATGCTGTGTATTCGCAAAAGAACAGGTTTTTACTTGACTTTTCAAAGTAAGCCTAGATGTGAACATCATTTTGCCATCATATATACATAGAAAGATTACAACTGAGTGCAAAAAAACGAAACATATTCTTCATTTGTGCCTATGCTAATTTTGGCCTTTTGCATAAAAGATTTTCCCGCACAGTTGTGCCAAATGTGTGGTAATTTTGTAATATAAACTTTAGGCCAAATGAGACTCAGCCAAAGTTAACAAATGAGTCCATTCATGTGAATTTGCACCCAGTCCTTTTATAAATAAAGAAAAGGTAGATAAAGAAAATGAACTTTTTTTTTTAAGTAGGGAAACATTGCCAAACAAAACACAGTCAGTGTCTAATTTTATAATGTATATACTAGTTGCCAAGAAATTTGGAACACAGCTACCTGGTCAAACAACCAGAAGATAGTCCAAGTGGGTGCCCATTCCAAGGAAAGGTCACCCATGAGAATACGGAAATTATCTAACACTATCATTTCTCTCACATGAATGTAAAATTTTGCTAAAGATAATCCAAAATACTTGCAGCACTATATTAGCAGGGAGCTACCAGAAATCTAAGTCAAGTTCAAAGAGGATATGTAATGTGAGATATCATTGCTGATGTCCTAGCTCTGGGCTGAAAGCAAATAAACCATCAGGAAAATATTTATCTGTAGTTACTGACATGCAAAGATATTCAAGAAAAAGCAAAGACAACAGTCTTCTGTATGGATTACACTTCAGTGTAAAGAAAACAAAAATCCTCCCCAGTAGGACAATCGCATGTGAAATGTGAAGAAAAGTTTAAAGTTGCCAAATTATTCCTTTACTTGGGCCCACAATCCATGGCCATAGAAGAGCAGTCAAAAAAATCAAACAACACATTGAGCTGGGCAAATCTGCTGAAATAGACTTCTTTCAATGGTACAAAGCAAGGATAATATGTTGCACCTGACACAATCCATAGTGTTTTCAAGGTGAGGAGACCTAGTGATATAGTGGGTTACACATTGCACAGATAACTACAAGGTTAGCAGTTCAAAATCAATAGCTGTTTCATGTGAGAAAAGTGAGCCTGACACCTCCCCCCAGAAGAATTTATTTCAAAGGACGGCATTGAATCTGCAGCTCTGGGAGAGGGGCAGATCTGATCAGAGCATATGCGAGTGGATGAAGGGGGAGGTGGAGAGAGTGGAGCACATCCTGGCCCACCAGTCCATGAGGACGATGTTCGCAATTAGAGCAACCAGTCCACAGAGAGGCCCACATGCCTGGCCCCACTATGAGACATGACGCCCCTCACTGACCCCTAGCCCTACAGGGGACAACATGGGAGACAGAGCGTGGGAATTGCACCCAATCTGATGATGCCACACCAAGGCAAAACACTTAGGGGGTGCAACGGAACAGCAATGGAACAGAGCGGCGAGGTCCCCAGGGAATGCTGAAGGTGGACTTTGGGACCAGGGCATGATGCCCCAACAAGCTGGACTGGAAAACCCTCCTAAAGGCCAACAAACAATCCTTGAACTAACTACGAGCTTTTCTTTCTTGTTGTGTTTTTTATGGTCATTGGTTTGTTGTTGTTGTGTTGTATATTGTTGCTTGGTTTTGCTTTGTCTTGTTTTTGTGCATGTTATTATCTCCACAGGTCTGTCTAAATAAGATAGGCTGGATGAACAATCTGGAGGAGAAAACAACGGGAC
>NW_022103920.1:67668776-67671365 GCF_000313985.2 Echinops telfairi
TTAAAAAAAGAGACATGATGTCTAAAAAGCAAAAAAAAAAGATCAATATGAGTCAGAATTGACTTGATGGCCATGGGTTTTTTGTTTTGGTTTTAGTCATATACATTAGAAATCTGGATAATGAATAAAGCAGATCAAAGAAGAAATGCACATGAATTACAGTCTTGGTAAGGAATATTGAATATACCTTGGATTGCCATAAAAATTAATAAATCTGTGTTAGGCCAGATTGACCAGAAAAACAAATCCAGTGGCACTCATATATGTGTAAGAAAGAGCTTTATATCAAGAAAGAGCTGTATATAAGGAAAACATCCCAGCCCAGTCTGATTCAAGTCTGTAAATCTCATACTAGTCCATAAATCCAATTCTAGTCCATAAATCCATCTTCAGGCTCGTGAAACCACATGCAATGATTCAGGAAGATCCCAGGTTGGTGGGTGCAAAGTCTTGTGGATCCAATGCCCTGGACACATCTCCAGGCTTGGGCAGGCCTCAACATGACTTAGCAGCATGAAGGTGAGGGCAGAGAGAGTGTGACCCACGTCCAGGGAGAAAGAGAGAAGGAGGCCAGCCTCAGGAAGCCATTTATCTCAGTCGCCCTCCAATCAAGCTGTGACAGGCTAAACTCTGCCCACATGTTCCTGTGGGAGCCATGTTAGCACAGACAACCCAACTATCACACTGTCGTAGAAGAAGTATAATTAGAATGGTTCCTGGAAGTGAGGATGGCAATATTTCATCTCAAATACTTTGGACATATTATCAGGAAGGACCAATTTCCAGAGGAGCACATTCTGCTTCATAAGGTAAGAGGGTCAATGAAAAAGAGAAGACTTCAATAAGATGCCTTAGTACCATGGGTGCAATAATGAGTTCAAATATCACAGAGATTGTGAGAAGGGCCTGGATTGGGCATTGTTTTGTTCTGATGTGCGTAGGGTAACTTTGATTAGGAACCACAACAGTGGCACTAAACGACAATGACAGCAGCATAGTAAGGCTAATCGATATTTCTGGAGGTACTTTGATACAATGTAAAGCTTTCTAACTATGGATATACCCATTATAGAATTAGTCCATAAGCTTGGGTTTTGGGTACTCCCATCTCCTCTGGTGCTAGTCTCTGTCCTAGCTGATGTAAGTAATCCACAGCTCTGTAGCTGAATGTTTTAAAAACCTTGAACAGCTCCTTGCTATGCAGGCAGCCCTTCAAATAGAAAGCTATAGGGGCTAGAGTAAATGTATCCTTTCCATCCCAAACCTGTTCTTCCTCTTATGGTTCCACGGACCTGTCTGTGGAACACAATAGATTCTAGGCTCCTTACATGGAAAGTTGGTGTCTTGTTTATATTGGTATCTTCTGCAAGGTCTAGGGCACACATTTTGAAGAGCTGATTTGATATCTTATAGTAAAATTGAACAGGAAATATGATAATTTTAAATTTATGAAACAAGACTGATTTGCTACCTCATCTGCCTGCTGTTTCATTCATCATATTACTGACTTTTTGACTTGATCACTGAGCAACGATGTCAGATCTAAACAAATATAACCAGTATCCAAATCTTCCAAAAACAAATCCACCTCAAGGGTTCTTGAGGGAAGAGGGAGCGGGGGAGGGAGGGGAGAAAATGAGGAGCTGATACCAAGGGCTCAAGTAGAAAGAAAGTGTCTTGAGAATGATGATAGCAACCAATGTACAAATGTGCTGAACACAATGGATGGATGGATGGGTTGTGATAAGAGTTGTACAAGCCCCCAATAAAATTATTTTAAAAACAAAACAGATCCTCCTTCAAATCCAAGAAAAGGTAGAAAATGTTTCTCCCTCACTGTTCTAGGAACTTGGCTCCCAGCAGAGTAGAGTAGTCCTTCCTGGAGGACGCCTTCTGCCAACAGCGGCTCTAAATGCTGCAAATGATTTTTTTAACTCAGAAAAAAAGCCTCAAAGACACTAGAGAATGAACAAAACCAGGCTGACTGCAGAGGAGAGTCAAAATGTGTATAAAAGAGCATAGCCTGAATTTCTCATTTTTATAGGTTTTCATTTAAGTGGAAGCTATGATTGGATTCACAGAGCAGCTAAAACTCTGGCAAAAAGCAACTCAGTCTTTCTCATGAAAACTCAGAAGACAGAGTTAGGAGTCAGCACAGTAACTAGAAAAAAAAGAAATTATTTTAGAAGTAAAACAGAGCCAAGGAAGAGAAAGACCTCAACATTTAACAAACTCTCACCAGATTTGCTGCTAATCCATCTTCAGGGCAAAGTGAAATGCCTCAGAAATGGTTAACCACTGTGTAAAATATTGTTCAATCTTTTCATCTTAAAAAGGATAACTGTTTTGAGCAAAATTATATGTTGTCCTGTGGGTTTTAAATATGTGTAGAGGTGATATATATGACAAGGATAACAGAAAGAAAATGGAGGTAGCAGTGAAAAATGGGTGAAACCTTTTGCAAGAATTCTTTTTTTTTTTTTTAATCAATTCATTGGGGCTCATACAATTCATCACAATACATAGATCAATTGTGTAAAGCACATCTATACATTTGTTGCCCTCATCATTCCCAAAATTCGCTTGCCT
>NW_022103920.1:67672344-67673195 GCF_000313985.2 Echinops telfairi
AGGTAGATGTCATAAAATGACCGTTTAGCTGAGCAAGGTGCTCTTGTATTAGGGGAGTGCACATGAGGAGGCCCAATGTCCACCTGCAAGAATTCTTTATTTCACATGAAGAGGTGCTATACTAACTAGAGCGTGAGAAGATATATATATATCTATAATTTTGATCAATCATTTTTGAAGAGCTCTTATAACAATCCATACATCAATTGTATCAAGCACATTTATACATATGTTGTCATCATTTCCAAAACATTTTCTTTCTAACTTGAGCCCTTAGTATCAGCTCCTCTTTTTCCCGCTCCCTCCCAACCTCGTGAACCCTTAATTCATAAATTATTTTAATTTTCATATTTTACACCATCTGCTGTCTCCCTTCACCCACATTCCTATTGTTCAACCCCCTGAGTGAGATGGAGGTGGGGGTTGTTGTATGTGGATCATTGTGATTGGCTCCCCTTCTCCTCCTTCTTCCCCAACCTTCCCATTACCTCATGGTGTTGCTACACTCATTATTGGTCCTGACCGGTTTCTCTGCCTGGATTCGTGTGTCGAAAGCTCTTCTCTGTACCAACATACATGCCCTGGTCTAGCCAGATTTATATGGCAGAATTGGGGTCATGATAGTGGGGGGCAGGAAGCATTAAAGAATTAGAGGATAGTTGTATGTTTCGTACGTGCTATACTACACCCTGGCTGGCTCATCCCTTCTTTGTGACCCTTCTGTGAGGGGATGTCCAATTGGACTTTGGGTCTCCATTCTGACCCTCCTTATTCACATAGAAATTGTTGTTTGTTTTGGGTCTTCTGATGCCTGATATCTGATCCTCTCAACACCTTGTGACCACAATGTG
>NW_022103920.1:67674475-67678126 GCF_000313985.2 Echinops telfairi
ATATAGACCTATATCCCTATCATTATATATTAATAGATTTACCTTTGCACATGCCTTCATTTATACCTCTATAAATGTCTTTTGCCTCCTTTTACTTTGCCTGTATTTCCTTTTACTTTCCACCTGTCCCGCTATCATTTTGGAACCTTCATTAGGCTCTCTGTACTTACTCTAGGCTATACTGCACTTGACCAAACCCCACCATGCATTCTCTGTGCTCCTCGCCATCAATTTTAGACCTCTTGTTCCCTTGCCCCTGGGTTGGTTGGCTCCTCCCTCCTTTTTTCCCCACCTCCTCAGAGAGGAGTATATTTTAATCTCTAGAGCAAACACTGTCATTTTAGGTGCCACTGAGTTGGTTTTGAATCCGAGCTTGAGCCCATTGTCAGAATGTTCTGTCAATCCATCTCACTGAGGGGATTTCCTTTATTCACTTATCTCCTTTACCGGAGTCCTTCTCCAGGGATTGGTCTACCCATGGTATATGTCCAAATTACATGAGATCAAGTTCTACCGTCCTCAATTCTAAGTTGGATTCTGGTTGTATTTCTCTCAAGACAAATGTGTTTTGTGGATTTTACTTTCTTTACATTGAGTACATTACATCCACACTGAAGGCTGTATTATTGGATCTTCATCAGTAAGTGCTTCAAGTCCTCTTGGATTTCAGCAAGCAAGGTTGTTTCATCTACAAGTTGTTAATAAGCTTCCCTCTGATTCTGATGTTGCATTCTTCTTCATACTGTCCAGTTTCTTAGATTATTTGTTCAGAATACAAATTGAATAAAGATGGTAAAAAAGATACAATTCTAACTCCCATCTTTCCCGATTTTAAATCATGGAGTATCCACTTGTTCTGTACAGGTTCATCATATGCAAAATAAGTATTTTGAAATTTCTAGTCTTCTATGTTATCTATAATTGTTCATAATCCACACAGTTAAATATTGTTGCTTAATCAGCTAAACACAAATATTTTTTTTGGATATTCCTGATATCCTCTGGTTTCAGCCAAGATCTATTTGATAATAGCAATGATATCCTTTGTTCTATGTTCTCTTCTGAAAATAGCTTGAATTATTCACAGTTTCCTGTGAATGTACCACGGCATTAATTTTTTACCTATCTTCAGTAATATTTTGCGACATGTGAAACTAATATTGTCTGATAATCTCCACATTCCATTAGATCATTTTCTTGGAACAGGCACAGATATGGATGTATTCCCGTTGTTGGCCAGGTATCTGTCTTCCATATTTCTTGGAATAGAAGACTAAGTACTTTCAGCATTGCATCGGTGTCTTGAAATACTTCTGCTTCATTCCATCAACTACCTTGTTTCTTACCAATTCCTTCAAAGCAGTTTAGACTTCTTCCACCAATACCATGGGTTCTTAATCATATACTGTCTCGAAAAAGACTATTTTGGTAAAGTGGCTGTGTTTTCTTCACATCTTTCACATTTTTTTTGCTGCTTCTTTTTCTTTGGTTGGTTGTTTTTTGATGTTTCTTATAATATTCAATTTTTTGCCTATAGAATCCTTCATTATAGCAACTCAAAGTTTGAATTTTTCCTTCAGTTCATTCAGCACCTATTCTAACTTTAGACTTTTGTATATTTCATTATAATACTTCATCTTCTCCAGCTCCCCTTGGAAAGTATCTGTCCAGCTCTTTCAACTCATTCACTTGAGCTATTCTACATTCAAAAGCAAGGTTTACATTCTCTTCTGACATCCATTTTGGACTTTTCTTTCTTTTTCGTGACCTTTTGATTTCTCTTTGCATAATGTCTTTGCTATCACCCCAGAACTCATCTGGTCTTGTTCATTAATGGCCAACACCTGCAGTTAATTCTTGAGATGGTGATAGACACTCAAGGTCATATTTTGACTCTTGAGGACTCATCTTCATTTCCTTCAGCTTCAAGTTGAAGTAGTATGTGAGCCATTAATAGTCTGCTCCGCAGTTGGCTTCTGATTTTGTTCTGAAAGATGAACACGTTGCTATAAAATTATAGTATAAAACAGACTTTAAGGCAAAGAGTGTTGCCATAGATAAAGAACGAATATTCATAATGATAAAGGGTTTATTTTTTTAAATTGGGGGGTGTCATTTCATCAATTAATTCACCACATATGCCCCTTGCCTCTCAAGGGAACTCATAACTCTAGTTTGACTAATACTCAATTAGAGTGAGAGAAATCTGATTTATCAAAACTACATAGTTACCCTCCTTCCTTCAATTTCCCGCCTCTTCTCATGAACCTCAGTCAAATACTTCATCATTCCTTAGTTCCTACTTTACTTTAATTTAGTTCTGAATCATCCAGAAGGCTTAGTAATCAACTCTCAGACATCAGCTCTCCTCTGAGGACCCTTTTGTTTAATCCGTCACCTTGCAAGACATTGTCATTTTTCAAAACTGTTTTCTTCTTCATTATTTGTAGGAAAACTAATATTCAGGGGAGGTTGTATAATTCTTTTTATTTTGCTAGTTTTGTGTAATTCTTAATGTTATAGAACTATCAGAATTTTTCCAAGCTCTTAGCTCACCTTTTCTGTATTCACCTTTTCACACACATATACATACGTTTATACTGAGCAGACAAAAGCTTGATCAGAGAGAGTATATTCACCTATGTCCATGCAAATTATATTGTATCATGATCATAGAGAAGTTATATAATACAAGAGTATTGGATTCAATTCCTTGGGGAGTGAAAACTTCTTTTACTAATGTGTTCCTTCAATCTGATTCTTTTCAGCTACAAATCACTAGTTGACTGCTTTGTAAATGGAATCACCTCAAAAGATAAATATGGCTCATTTCTATCTGCTGCATTCAACAAAGGAGTTGCTAAAGGCTAACAATTCTCCTGGGAAGGAGGTGAAATGGATCTCTGAATTCTTATTGTGAGTCACACCAAATTGTAACAAACTGTCTTTGGAAGAAAAAAAACATCAATGAGGAGTTATCAGAATAGAAGGCTATCTATATGCTATAACCAGAGTCCAAGACATCCACAACAAATGAATACATAAAGTGTCTGCTCCCTACAATTTCAAAACAGTGAATTTTACTCTATTAACAGCATCAAATGTGAAATTTTATTTAGCCACACTACTGATTTCAATTCAAAGCTGTGTTTAGACCATTGTGTACTTAAATGTAGATAAATCTACAAAATGCATACACAGATACACATACATTCCTCACTTAGAAACCTAGCCTTGGTGATCAGAATTTGTATGCAATTTTCTGGAAACCATTTTCCATGACACATTTCTTTCTTCTCTGACATTCTTTAATGGACAGTGTGTGTGGGTAGGGACAAGGTGGGGAGGGGTAGTTAAATTTTTCAGAAGCTGTTTCTACTGAAACTTCATTGGATTTTACCTAGCTTTTCACTTTATCCCACTATTTCTAGTTTGATTTCAGGAAATCAAAATTTTCAAGCAACAATCCATCCTGCTAGAAACACAAAAGACAATTAAGATGGAAATACCAGTTTAAGTATAAGAAGGTGGACTTTTCCCTTTAAGATTACCTGCACCAATGGACATTGGTCCTCCATTCAAGTACTCCCTCAATGCAAGAATACTTTCTTCTATTAAACTGGAATTTCATGATGCTCACCTTCCCAACAT
>NW_022103920.1:67688357-67693223 GCF_000313985.2 Echinops telfairi
GAAGTACCAGTTCATAAAATGACTGGCGAGAAACCAAGAGTTACTCGAAGGCAGTTCAGTTCTTCCTGCAGCGAATCAGTGTGCGTTATCCGGAAGACTGGCCGCATGTAAAGTATTTTATTCAAGGCTTAAGGAAAAATAAAAATTGCAACGGTAAATTTGGTAGCTTCAAATGAAACTATTCCCATATAATTCAGATTTTACAACCTGTGAACAAAATATTTCAAATGCAGCTCCTCCTATCTGCAAGCTTTGGACTTTTGACCTAAAAGCTTTGGACTTTTGAAGAGGAGAAAATGAAGGAGTTCACAAGTCTCCAGATATGTGAGATGATCTTTTCTTGTTTCTGAACTATCTTTAAATGGATGCTTACAACTTTTCATTTTATTTAAAGCTAATAACTGAAAAGGAGTATTCCATTTGTGCAAGGGTACCAAATATTTACGTGAATTATCTCAATTATTTTTCACCATCTGGGGTGTAGACACAATTATTACTCCAGGTTGAAAATGAAAAAACGGAGGGACAGTGAAGAAAAGTTTCTTCCCTTAGCAAGGTCACAGAGCTAGCATGTGGTCTCGTTCCTAAATCTGCTCATATCCACTAACTTTACTGCCTTCCTTTAATGTAGCTGATCAAACTGAGCTCACCAGATAAGTTCACATCTATTTAGAGTAGAAGGTCAAACACTTAGAGCCGAAGCCTTGCAATCTTTTTTCATATTTTCAAATTAAATCTATGCAACTCAGCATATATTTCAATACTGCATAATTTTACGATACTTTTATATCACAATTTCCCTCACTCATTTAAATCTACCATTGAGACTTATCCATTCTGTCTCCAAAAGTATCCTCATTCCGTCCACCATCCCCGTCTCCAATCCTTCACCTTCATCTCAACTACCATCCTATCAAGGGATCCTGGCGGCATATGGGGTTACAAGATGGGCTGCTACCTACAACCTCAGTAGTTCAAATCCATTAGCTGCTCATCAGGAAAAAGACAAGGCTTTCTCTTCCCCTAAAGATTTACAGCCTCAGAAGCCTTTGTGGGTCCGCAGGGTCCCTGTGAGTCAGAATGGACTCTGTGGAAGTGAGTTTGGCGAGTGTGGGTCTGTTAACCCTTTTCTGATTTACTACATATGATTCATAAGTTGCCTTCTGTTTTCTTTCTTCTTTCCCTAATATCCCTAAAATATGATCTCTATATAATGTAATGATTCCTTTTTTAAAAATTCAAACCAAATTATGTCCCTCTCATGCTTAAAACACTTCATTGACTTTACATTGCTCTTGGGGGAAAAAATTAAAGTCCCCTAACATAGCCCACAAAGTCTTTATCTAATTGCTACTACATAGCAACCCAACTTTACCTCACACATGTCTCCCCCTTGCTTACAAAGCTTCAGCTACTATGGTCTTCTTTTGTTTATTTGTTTGTTTGTTTGTCATAAGTAAACTCTGTTGTGCATCAGAGTGTGTCTGTACTTACTCTACCTGAGAATATTCTTCATTTGTCTTTGTATACATAACTAACTCCATCCCATCCAGCAGGGCTCGACTGAACATCACTGCCCCAAGGATACACCGCCTCACTACTTATATAAATTGGTGTGTGTGCACACACAGTGCCCCCCTGCTCTGGCCATTGCCATTTAATTGTCACCAAAAAATTTACCAGAAGGTCTAGCTATTATCTGATTTTTCCATGAAAATATAACCCCAGCGGGAGAACCAATGGCACCACAGGCCCAGCAAAGTACCTGCCCCAAAGTGGATACGCACTGGGGGCACATGAACGCGCTCCCAAACCACCTCTGCTGGTACTTTTTAATCCAGCCATAGAAATTCCCCTGAGGTGTAAAAAAAAATCAAGGAACAAAATCATGTTAGATCAGACACAACCACATACACAAAGTGGAAATGGAAATATTCCCATAAGTATATAGCACTAACTACAAACAAATCTCATTTAAGTGTCTGATTAAAAAATTAGAAAAGGTATCATGCACTCTAAATTCTATGAATTCAGCCCAATCATCAAACCCATTCTGAAAGAATTGAAAATTGAAAAGAAAAAAAGGAAAATATTTCAGTAGCCTAATCTATTTCTGTTTCTATACCTGCTTTTATTTATTTTAATCAAACTAATAAACTACAAGAAACACAACTTCCCATCATTTTTTGCTTGAGTAATAACTTCTCACCACCTGAATGGAAAAGTATAAACATTCTCAATTGACAAGAGGTTTTCAGGATGTCCTAAACGTATTTATACCTCTTTGGTTTTGTGCATCAGCACATATTTTTACTTGCCTGGTAAGCAAATTTCTAAGAAAACTTACTGTGTTCCTCTAAGATTGGAAAGTCACCTTATTTCCTATTCTGGGAAAAGATACTTGGAGGCTTTGTGAAAACACAGGAAATATGGTAGAAAAAGAATTCAGAAATGTAAAGCACATTTCAGTGTTCAGCGAAAGAAATGCCTTTGAAAATCAACCCGTGGTTATTTCTACTGGACGTATTGTTTCCTGCAGCCTAACCCTTCTCTGTGTTCTGCTCTATTCAACATTCACTGATTCCCTACTATGTGCAAAGTGATGCAAATGCATACAATTGAAAGCTGAGTAGTGTTAAAGTTTTAAAAAGCAAGTTGAGTAATATTGGAATACAGTCCCTACTCCCTGGCTGATGAAAAGCTGATGATAATACTCCCTAGCTGATGATAATCTTCCAAATAAAGCATGCACATGATTAACTTTTAGGTCAGGTTCATGAGTATTAGGTCCCAAATGCCTTTAATTGTCTCATACCTCAGGAATTTCTTCAGAGTGATGCTATATATCCTGTATTCTCTCATTGTTTTCACTGTAGAAAAATAAAATATAACTACTGCACTTAATTTATTCCCTTTCCTGTATACTGCAATTCACTGGAGACACAGAGCAGCATAATATCTGACATGGAGCGATGATGGTTTGTACACTGAAGCATGAAAACCAAGAGCCAGTCCTCGAGGCCTGATTCCAAGATCCTGACTCAGCCAAAACTCAGTGCACAAGTGCACAGGACAGAAACCATGCCCTTAGGAAACAAGAGTGGATCAAAGAGCTAAATCCAACTAGCATCTGCGATGCCATCAATTGTCCCTGTATTGCATTACCTGACTTCATGAGATTATCCCGAACAAAACTGCAGTCTTAACATTAAGTTAAAGGATAACTGAAAGATATGTTTGAAATACTGTCACAATGCTGGATGATACCAATTTCCTTTTATTCATTAAGGGATATATTGAATGCCTACTGTATACCTTGCTAGTGCCAGAACTCAGATTGATTTTCCTTTAATTAGGTAACATTGGTACACCATTTATTTAAGATTCATCCATGCAGGTAGATGTATGTTAAAGAGAAATGTAAGCTAAGATAAATGACCCTGCTTAATAAAACATTATGCTACTCTAAAAAGACAAGCTCCCCTGCCTTTTATTTTATTTAACAAAAATGTGTTCTATTCAGTGGAGTACGGTGAAGTGGAGACACCAGGTTCTTTTTTAAATGTTAAGAAAAGATGGTGTCTGTTACCTTTACCTTTTATGAGTTGCCTGCTCCCCAGTATTTGGCAAGACAAATAGAATTACATACTGTGAGTGACTCCGAACAGAACTTCACTATCAATCATCTGCCTGGCTCTGCACAAATTCTGTAGGGCATTCAGGACATTTTGCTGCCTATGAATATTTTAGACAAGAAGAGTCCCTGAAAGCTTCCTGATGGATTAATACAAGAAAGGAGGACGTTTTCATGTTTTATAGCTATTTGCTAAAGTACTACGGCCATTACTGCACTCCAATGAAAGGATGCCTCTTTAAACAAAAAGAAGTGGCCCTGTAAAAGAGTTCTGGCTCCCTTTATCATAAACTGATTTCAAAGTAATGATATATAATATATAAATATTGCAAGCACTCCTCTGTAGAAAATGAAATGCTGCACTTGTGCCTGCCCCTTTTCACCCAGCAATAATTGTTGGGGGCGGAAAAGAAGAAAGAAAATTGATGCTGACCATTTAAGAAAAGGAGTTTGCTCTCATACCTTTTTAGCTTTAACAATGAAATAAAACGCAATTTATTAGCTTCTCTATCATTTTATGGTGAGATTCACACACATGAGTACACAGTAGTGTACCTTCTCACCAGCAGGTCTCAACTTTTCAAATACAGCTTGTGCTTCATTTTAAAGGCATCAGAAAAAAATAGAGACGATAGTAAAATAGGACAAGAAAAAGACCCCAGTGACCCATCACTACAGACATATTGAAGTATTTTCCTCCAGTTTTTAGCATATTTTATATACGCAGTATTCTGTATGCCGCTTTTTTTGCTAATACATTTTCTTTGTAGCCAATGCCCCCCTCCCCCACCGCTAATACATTTTAAACAGTTTCATATATTCTCATAAACTCTTGATAAACAGTGCAATGGCTATGGAACTTTCCATTAAGAATATATATCAAAGTTGACTTAACATATATCCCTTGTCATATATTTAGGCCTTTTTTTACACTCAATATCATTATTTCACATGCTATTCGTCCACATTTCTCTTATTTTTGAGTATTGAACTGTTTATTTCTAAATTAAGCATTACCTCTTGTATATAGAAATAGTGGGATAATGTACCCAACTTCACAACTTAGTACTAAGGATCATATACAGTAGGTTTAAGGAACCATGGTAGCTTAGTGGTTATGCGTTGGGCTGCTATCAAGGTCAGTGGTTCGAAACCACAAGTTACTCAGTGGGAAAAAGTGGGGATTGCAGTCTCAAACACTCACAGAGGCAGTTCTACCCTCCCCTATATGG
>NW_022103920.1:67694990-67695917 GCF_000313985.2 Echinops telfairi
CAAAATGAAGGTGGTAATTTTTATTAGAATGGCTCAAATTAATTGTTAACACAATTTCTAAATTCAATTCCAAATCAGTTACTTATGTGCTATTGTTTTATGAGGTGCTAAATATGCAAAAATAATGACTAATAAAGATGAAAGTCAAAGCCTGTCATTTGTGTTCGACATCCAGAATTTGAACTTCTTTTCATGTTGGAAGTGAGGCCCTCCATGTGTGATCTCGGTGATCACAACGGGCATATTTTTCTTCTCTCCCAGGAACTGAAAATGCCAGACGCTCTTGCAGGTAGTGAATAATCTTGTAATAGAGCCTCTGACTAGTCCGATTCCACCCTAACTGTCCCTGACTTGTTTTGGACCCATTCACATTGCACCTGTGGAAGTAGATGAAGCTGAAGGCACAGGAGTCATGTGTGGTATGAAATGTAGTCAAGCCGAGGTGTGAGCATCAAACAGGCAGAAGTATGAGTGTTGTGCTATGGTTTTCTCCTCAAACTAGTCCTGAAGTGGGACTTGGGGCTTTGCTCCTAAAAGTCTATTCTCACACCTAGCATTCTTCTACCCACTGGGGACACACCAAATCCAATCCCAATGAAATATTTTCTTCTTAATTGGAGTTACCATCCACTGCTTAAAAATAAGAACCTGTTTGCTGGCCAAGATTCTCCTCACAGTCTCAAAAGCAATACTAACTATAATACCATATTTAAAAACAAATTCACACATGTATATGAAATATCAGAGTTGGAATTAACTCCATGACAGTGAGCAGAGTTTGAATATATAATTTTCTATCTGCATTGATACTGTGAGATCCAAAGGGCACTTCAAACTTAGAATGTCCCAAACTAAGCAGCAAAGGGATCCTGCATCACTTTTCTCCAAATCAGTGATAGGTGGAGCTCTTCTTCCAGATGTTCAGGC
>NW_022103920.1:67697241-67698074 GCF_000313985.2 Echinops telfairi
CAAACAAACAAACAAAAACACTGCCATGGAGTTGCTCTTGCCTCATAGACTGGAAATAGACCAGAAAAAACATCATAACAAAGGTCATGAGCTGGTGCATCCATTGCCCTCAAAAGCTCCACCCCTGGGGTAATAGAAACTAAATGTTCTCTAGAGACGAAAACAAAGTTTACTTTATGGAAGCAGAAGTTAGAGGGGTTGTTCCGGCTTCAGAAAGGAGGCGACAAAACCCTTTTTGCCCAGGGCTATGATTAAAGGTGTGCTAGTAAATGCTTAAAATTAGGCTTTTCATGTTTGTGTGTATATTAAGGTAGAATAGGTACTGCATGTTTAAGTGAATAAGCATATTGTACATTTTACTGATATACTTTTAGTGGTATAATTTGCAAATAGTAATGAGAAGCACAGTACTTGCTACAATACTTTCTTTTGCAAGTTCCCAACAGCCACTTAATTCTCACAAGACAGGCTTGTTCATTTTTGCTCAATTCTTATTATGCCCATAGCCAACTTATTGGGACAATTGATAAATTAACATTATTTAGCGTGAATGTTGGCTGATGTTTTCTTTAACATTAATAAATAAGCCAAGATAAATGTCAGAATTTCACTCATTTGTCGATGATGGAAAGGATTTCCTTACCAGATTCAATAATAGTTCTAGAATACTGCAAGAAGACTTATCAATATTTTGGTGCTATTTAAGATTTAATGGCTACAAACACAGCACATCTCTTTCATAGAGAAATATTTATTAGCAATTAGTCCCTAATTTATCAGTTTTACTGACATATAATCCACATACCACATAATTCAATGGTTTAGATATGTTT
>NW_022103920.1:67700436-67716722 GCF_000313985.2 Echinops telfairi
CTTAACACATGTGGGGAGTCTGCAAATGGATTTGGGGTTTTCACTGTCATCCATCACCTTCTGCAGATCAGGTGCTCAGAATTTAAGCTCTAATACACTTCCATCCTCAGGTCTTGGATTTTTTTATTTACAATCCTTGAATCACATAGGCTAGAGTGCTGCTTCTGTGAGGATTTAGCTGACACCTCATTAGATGGCTGCTTGTTTTAAGACAAGCCTTTAAGACCTCAGACAATATTCTTTCTACTATCTGATCACCATCTGATTTCTTCACCACACTTTGCTATAGCATAAAATACCTTAAATGATAGCTTTGTGAGGGCAAGCATCTAGTAAGGCCATATCATAAGAACTCATTGTTCTTACATTACAGTTCACGATTAAGGGTAAGCTCAAAATCCATTCATGTATCTATGGTTTATGTATGTCCCTGGTCCAATTTAGAGACAGTACTGTCAATTTATTGGGGGATATTAGAAGTAGCCCCCATAGGGCATATGGTAATTCTATTAATTGTATCATTAATTTAGCCAATGGTATAGAATTTTAAATACTATTGAGAAAATGAATGTCCACATGTATAGTATAACTTTTTAGACTAAAAAATGTAGATTATGTACTTGTACTGATTAAAAATGCATATGATGTGCTTGACACAATGGATGGACAGATGTAGTGAAAAGAGCTGAATGATCCCCCAATAAAATGATATTTTAAAAATAAAATAAAAATGTCTATGACTGGAGAATCTTTTTACACAAACAATGAGGCACAGAAATGGGCCAAAACTTCCAATAATGCTCATTCACTAAAGCAGAATTATGCCTTCTGGAGGAAGATATGCCATCAAAAACAAAGAAAATATGAAAATAGCAGATATATGGTAGTCTTAAACTTCCAATTATTTGGCACCCTCAAAGCAGGAGGTTTGAACCAAAGTCCAATGACTTACAAATCCACAACTTTAGAATAGGAGTGAGCTGCTTCTTGTAACACTAGGGCATTTCAGCCTTAAATACAACAGAGTATTTCAGCTCCTAGAACCCAATACATACACAAGCACAGCACATTTTATTCTTAATCTGCAACAAGCCATCATGAAACACAGAGTTGAGAAGAGGGCGCAGTATCTCACACGTAAAGTGTTTCTGTCTTAAAGTATTTCTATCTTAAAGATGTAATTGCTACACATAATCTTAAGAGTATAAATAAGTGCAAAAGCTAGTGAAATAATTAGAAAGTGTGAGTTAGGAATATGTATTACTTGTATTTAACATAATATGATATAATATGATTTCAATCCAATGTAAGTATGAGCATATATAATATATTTCTAAATAAAATCTGGTTAGAACAACAATAGATCTTGAAATGTTAACAATTGGCTATAGAAAGCTAATAAAAGCTGACTGCAGTACACCATTGGTCCACCTCTCTGAAGCTTTTGCCTAAATGCCAGAACATGAAGAGGAGACAGCTCTCCTGAGTGGAAAAACACAATGAGAGCATCTGTATTTCTGTATTTCTTTTAATAGTGTTGGTAGTTTATTAAAATACATCCATATTTTATGATGCTTTTCAGATAAGCAAAATGATCCCTTTGATCACATTTGATTACATATTTTAAATAAATAATTTTAAACAAATTCTCAGTAAATGTACTTTTTAAAATTATAAATACTAGTACATTCTAATTCTTCTGAAATCATTAATAGATTGCAAAATTAATGATCAAGAATTTGAACACCCCCCACCTAACTTAAAATAAAAAATTCATTCATTTAAAAATGAAAATAAAAAAATAAATTAAAATATCAAAATAATACTACAAGAAAATAAGTTTTAATTAAGTTTTTAAATATTTTCTTTAGAATTAGTATTATTTTTACATGTTATTGTTTCTTGAATTAAGTGTACCAACTGTGGCATGATTAGTCACCGATGTATTTTTGGAAAAACTTTTCAGCTCCTTTATAAAAGTGCTTTCTGACTTGGCGTTAGCCAGAAAAAGAATGTAAGGAGGTGATTATGATGTTTTTCTCTGTTCTTTTATCTTCAAATAGTCTGATCTTTTCATGCCTTTATACAAAATGATGATCTTAGAGAGATCTGTTTGAACAGCTTTTTGGTTGTGGTTGGATTTTTGTTTTGTATTTTTGGGTTAGGGTTGGGTTTTTGCTTTTCAGAAACTATATTCTTTTGTTTGATAGCAAACTTTTTTATTCAAAGTAAGCATTTCATATTCTGCATGCTATGTTTAGTTTTAAAATATGTAGAAGGAAACTACAGCACTGAGACGTTGTTATAAATTTCAATATTCTTTATGTCCATATGCAATTTGTTTAGAAACTCTTTAAATTAGAACAAAGATTGCTCTCGCAAAGAACATTTTGTTCTGTCAAGTTGTCATTTGCATCTCCCTCGTGAGGATTGTGAAGGTTTACAAGACTGTCTTCTGAAAAATGCACTTCCCTCAATTGGCTTATTTACCACGCCATGTATCATTTGGAAAGAGGGTGAAGGAGGAAGGAAATGAGGAAACAAAGGAGAGAGTATCAGCAAGATTTTTCCATCAAGAACTAAGTATCTGTCATTGACTTAGATATCAAAATACAAACAAGCCCGATTCATATTATTACATCGCCTCATAGGCTCCAAATCAATCAATAGCCTCCTCTTAAAGCTATTGGCTGCTCCCTCTGGATTTAGCCGCCGCCCGCCCACCCACCCCTCCTCCCAGCACTGGTCACATTCCGAGTCAGTGTCCACGTTCCCAAGCGCAATCCTCTGAGAAAAGTGTTGAACCCAAACTTCTGGACAAAACACACAGCGTGGGAGGCATCATTCCACCCAAAACTCTGTGGCGGTGTGGTAGGCACTCACAGCAATCCTACATACAGCAGAAAGAACCACCGTTCAGGCCTATGCTCTCTTCACCACTGCTATATTTGAGTCCATTTTTCCAGCCACTGCCAACCCATCTCCTGGAAGAACTTCATCATTTCCACTGATTCTCGGCTTTAGCAAGCATGATGACCTTTCCAAACACTAGTTTCTCTTACTATACATTCGTCTTTAAATGATCCCGCTTCTCGGATTATTTGCTCAACATATGGATTGAATAAATATGATGAGAGGACACAACCCTGATGTAAACGATTCCTGATTTTAAACTATGCAGTATTCCATGGTTCTGTTTGAAAACTGCCTCGTGGCTTAAATGCAGGTTCCATATGGGCATGCTTAATTGTTCTAGAATCCCCACTCTTTGAAATGCTGTCCAGAGTGTATTATGATCCACAGAGCCAAATGCCTTTACACTGATAATAAAACACAAGTAAACATCATTCCAGTATCCTCGGCTTTCAGCTCAGACCCTGTGTGGTCAGCAATAAGATCCCTCATTCCACATTGTCTTCTGAAACCAGCTTGATTTTCTGGCAGCTCTCTGTCAATAGACTGCTCGAAAAATTTTAATTATGGCCAAGTTTGTTTCAATTATACTTAGTAATATTTACTTGGATGCTGCAGATTGGGGACCCGAGACCCATATGTAGGCAAATGGAAATCCCCTTACATAAGGGTCGTGGGGAGGAGACAAGCCAGTCAGGGTGCAGGGTAGCAACAATGAAACATACAACTTTCCTCTAGTTCCTTAAATGCTTCCTCCTTCCCCCCTCCCCCGCAGTTCCTATCTGTACACTGGTACAGATGGAACTAGAAACACAGGGAATCCATGACACATAATCCCTTCAGGAGCAGTGGTGAGAGTGGCAATACTGGGAAGATGGAGGGAGGGTAGGGTAGAAAGGGGGAACCGATTACAATGATCTACATATAACCCCCTCCCTGGGGGATGGACAACAGAAAAATGGGTGAAAGGAGACGTCAGACAGTGTAAGACATGACAAAATAATAACAATTTATAAATTATCAAGGGAGGGGGACCGGGGATGGAGGGGAAAATGAGGAGCTGATACCAAGAGCTCAAGTAGAAAGCAAATGTTTGGAGAATGATGAGGGCAACAAATGTACAAATGTGCTTGACACAATGGATGGATGGATGAATTGTGACAAGAGTTGTACGAGCCCCCAATAAAATGATTTAAAAACAAAAAAAGAATATCACACAAGTGACTTTTCAAACTGAAAAAGAAGAAGAAAGAAAGCATCCCAACCCAGTCCAGTCCAAGCCCATAAGTGCAGTATTAGCCCTTCTGGCCAGTACCAGTCTACGAAGTTCTCTTCAGACTCACAAATCACATGCAATGATGCTGAAGGCAGGCAGATCACAGGCCAATGGGTGCAAAGTCAGTGGTGGTAGAAACATCTCAGTACTGGCAGGGGTCTCCATGTGGCTTCTCCAGCACCCAGGGCAGCATTAGGGTAGGTCCCTGTGGCTTCTCCTCAGGGCTGTCTCGCAGGGAGTCAGCCTTGTCAGTAGAGTCTCCAAGGAAGTGAGTCGAGTGAGATGTCTCCCACCTCCAAGGAGGAAATACAGAAGTTCCTGGAATTCTCAGGACAAGGCCATGCCCACACAGAGGCCTCATTAGTTATATCTTGATTGACAGGCCAGACTCCACCCCTTCACTTGTAATCCTCCCAAATTGACACCAGATTATGTAACTACCATATATCACTTCACACTTAGAAAGCCCTAATAAGAAAAGAACGGAAAATTTAAAATGTTGATGAGGCTACAGAGAACTTGGAACCTTCGTACACGGCAGGTGGGGATGCAAAATTCCTCAGCTGCTGTAGCAAACAGTTTGGCCATTTCTCAAAAAATTAAACAGAATTATCATACGACCCAGTAGTTCCACTGTGAGGTCTATCCACAAAATAACTGAAAACTAATACTGATACAATTAGATATAAATGTTTATATACGTAGATGTAGATGTTTATAGTAGCACTCTTCATAAAAGCTGAAAGGTGGAGACAGGCAAAACGCCTATCAGTAAATAAACAGAGCATTGTACAAGAAGTAGAAATATGAGTTGCTTAGAATCAAGACATGTGAAAGCTCACAATGTTAGGTGACCCATGCTTGTCTATATGTACAGTGTAATATGATTCCATCATAAAAAATAATGAAGCTCTGGTACCTGCTACAATGTGGGTGAACTGTGAAAATATTATTTTACATGAAAGGATCCAGACACAAAATATCACATTTAGAAGGATTCCGCTTAAATAGTATTTCCAGAGTATAAATCCATAGACATGAAATGCATATTGGTTGTGGCTAGGGACTAGGAAGATTAGAAAAGAAGAGAAACTTACCAATGCTTAAAAGATTTTACTGTGGGACAATGGAAATGTTTAGAATCAGGTAAAAGTGCAGATTTTTAACCATCTTTTAATTGGATTATCTTTTGCTGCTGAATTGTAAGAGTTCTTTATAAACTCTGGTTACTAGAATCTTATCAGATTTATATTTTCCCACCTAGGCGTTTTTGTCCTTTTTGCACTGTGCTGTAAATTAACTAAAGTGAACTGGTCAATTTTATATTATGTGACTACCACCTTGTTGTAGTCTGGGTAGACTAGAGAAACAAATTCAGGGAGACTCATATGTGTATAAGAAAGAACTTCATATAAAGAGTTATTGTATGTTAAGAAACATCCCAGCCAAGTCCAGATCAAGTTCATAAATCTGATATTAGCCCATATGTCCAAAACCAGTTCATTAATTCTTCTTTATACTTACATAGCGATGCAGTAATACCAAATACAGGAATATCACAGGCCAGTGTGTGGAAAGTCTTATGGATCCAATGGGGGTGGAGGCATCTCTGTGCTGGCATGGGTATCCCCATGGCTCCTCCAGCTCCGGGCCCTGGCTACCATCAGTGTGTCTCCATGTGGCTTGTCAACAGAAATGTGTAGCAGAAAGTGTGTGTCCTGTCTCCAGGAAGGAAGACAGGAGTTCCCAGAATCCTCAGGGGAAGGCAATACCCTCACAGAGACTTCATTGGTTATAACCTGATTGACAGGCTAGACTCCATCCCTTCCTCAAGTTGACGGTAGATTATATAACTCCCACACACAAAAATTAATCATTTTTAAAAGAGAGGTAAACAAAAGAGTCAGGTCCACAGGAGTTATTACTACACCTTGGGTAAAATAACAAAAGAGGGGGACCAGAACCCCGAGAACACTGGTTACCAATACTGCCAATGCCTGCTATTGTTTCTGAAAGCACAGATGCCCATACCTAACCCCAAAAGCCATTGCGACAGCAACCACTAATTTACTTCACTGCTGATATCAGGAAGTCACAGAGCCAACTCTGGCACTGCTAGAACTGCCAAAGGACATTTGATCCTTTATCTGTCTTCTGCCCTTTGAAATGCCACCAGAAGCTAAAATTACTTCTCTTCCCATTTTCAATCTCCCACTGGTGCTTCTGATTAAACAAACGCAACTGAAAGCTAGCTAGCTGACAAACAAAAAACTTCCTTGCCATGGAGTCAATGCAGACTCACGGTGACTCTGGAAAGCAGAGTAGAACTGTCTCTTTGGGTTCCCCAGAACTTTACAGGAGTAGGCAGCCTCACCCATCTGCTGTGAACTGGCTGGTGGGATTGAACTACCGATTTTGATTTTGTGGTCAGCAGCTCCGTGTGTAACCCACTAGTCTACTAGCACTCCATTCGCTGGCAAAAGATCCTGGAAAATGACATTAAAGAGCCAAACCTCTTGTGATATAGAGTAAGACTTGGAAAGTCAAGGACGTAACTGAAATAAAACACAATTCAGTATGCAGAATGCACTCTCTCTGTTCCATCCAAATTCAATTTGTTTATAACCAGTTATTGGCTGACCAAGTACTCTGAGAAGTTGGACTCCATGACGTGGGTGCAGAGTAGCATCATGGGAGGAAGGCTCACTAATATGTGATTAAAGTGATATAGTGATGATATAACATTGCTTGCTGAAAACCAAGAGGACCTGAAGCAATTACTAACAAAGATCAAAGTATATAGCCTCCAGTATGGTTTACAATTTAATGTAAAAAAAATTTTCACCACTTGACCAATACAGTATCATAATAAATGGAGAAACTCTTGAAGTTGTCGAAAATTTCATTTTCTTTGGATCTACACTCAGTGCCCATGGAAGCAGCAGCCAAGAAATGGAATGACATGCTGCATTAATTACATCCACTGCCCAGGATTCATTCCATGTTAAAGAGCAAAGACTGTGCTTTGAAGGCGACGGTGTGCCTGACCCAGGCCTGGGGATTTTCAATGAGCTCTCGTGCCTGCAGAAGCTAGGTCAGGGCTGAGGAAGACTGGAGACGAAGTGCTGCCTCTGAAGGATGGGAGTGGTGAAGAACACAGAAAGTGCCATGGACCGTCTGCCAGAAAAACAAACAAACACACACACACACCTGCTTAGAGGAGGAAGGGTGAGGCTTTGCTGCATGTGCTTTGGACATGTTCTCAAGAGACCCCTGTCCCTGGACAAGGACATTAGGCTTGGTAAAGCAGAGGATCAGCCAAAAGAAAGAAAAAGAGGAAGACCCTCAGTGAGATGGATGGGCACAGCGGCTGCAACACCGAGTTGAAGGAGAACAATGGAAGCAAAGGATGACGCAGGGCCGGCAGCGCTTCATCCGCGTGACCTGGGGTCTCTGAGTCAGTCTGCTGCAGGCACCGACAACAAGTCAGAGTCAAGGACTGAGATGAAGGCACCAAATGCAGTGCTGTGCTCATTTTCACCATTAGTTTCTCTCTCACAGTCCAGCCGTTCACCTAAAAGAAAAACTACAGGAGATGGTCAGTCCCAGTGCACTATATTCTACAATGCCCAGGATAAACTGACTTGTCGCCCATTGTTAGGTAATAGTTATAATTCTATATCATAGAGCTTAACTTGTGACTTAGCAAAACTTTGGGGACTTTGTTCTCAGTGGAAACAATAATGGTGGCATACTACCAAGCGATTTATTGCACTGAATACTAATTTACCAATTAACCATATCTGAGAAAATTTTAATACCTCCTAAATTATAGAAATTACACCAATATATTGCTATTTTGCTGCAGCAATTAAACCAGCAATTATTAATATACTCACTAATGATTCAATGTTTAGTAATGAGAAATAAATTATATTCTTGAGCCTCATTTTTAATTGGCCCAGTAATTCTATTGGCAAATATTATAAGTTTATTAATATAAATTTTATGGTGATGTCTAACTTTCATATACCCAGTATCTTTTTCATTTGGTTTACTTGGTAGCAACATGGATATCATGAAAATTTGTAAAATACTCATTGTGTTTCAGAAAAATATAATCAATCAATATTATTTTTTTATATTCTTTAATGTACACTTGTGACAAAATTCCAGCTGTATTGAAAAAAAATCATCATGTTTAATCTATCAGGCTAGCTTTCAATATGAAAAAATGTCATCTACCAGGTGTAAATGTAAAATGATTCCCTATTTTCTAAAATCCCCATTCATCCATTACGTAATATATCATGCCTCGTGCTGTTTCACATCATGTAAAATAAACAATGAATACTGAATCTGGGTTTTAATGCCTGAGGTGTGAAATTAGTTCTCTGCCAAGTGTGTTTTTGATTGTCAGAGATTTAAAACATTCAGAAATGTGTCAGTCTACGACATCATTTCGTTAGTTCACTTACAAGAAAAGAAAAGTAATCTAGACGTTTCAAAGAACAGAGGAAAACTGTGTATTTGGTATTCAAGGCATCTAATACACACTGCTAACCTGGGAATGAACAGTGCCCACACTCAGTTATCCTGAATTTCCCTCTGAGGCTCCTTTACATTGCCGTTATCACAAATCCTCCGTAATAACAAGATCATCTTGTTTACAAAGGTATAATCTCAAAAATTTGCATAGCTAATGTTATTAAGTACTTGTTCGCTGATAATATGTCTTACCTAATGTTCTATTTGCAGATTTTCATTTCTGTACAATGAATAGATTTCTTTTTCCTGGCTAATAAAGACCCTTGGAAAATTCTGACCTAAGATGATAGACAATAAAGCCACTGCACATAGTTTTCCTCTTCTAACCTACAGTTTAAGAAAAGCCCCCCCAAAAAAAAGAAAAGCCCAATACAAGGAAAAAAATCAGAGGTAGTAACTAAGTAGTCCTATGGCATGAGGCTCAAAAACTGGCAACTGAGAGGGTGAAAAAAGATGAAATTCTTATACAACGTGGAAAATTGTTTCTAGAGATGATCATAAACCCCCCACCCTACACTTTCCCTCTAGAAAGCCAAGACTTAGGGGGAAATGAGCCGAGTCGTGCTCTGAAGAAGAGAAGAGGAGACAGCCACAAATAAAGCTTGTGAAGTGACCTCTGAGAAGCTAAATCCCTGTAATGACGGCAAAGACTGCAGGGCTATCCGTGTTGTGCGGATCGAGCAGATCCAATGCCCACAGAGAGTCCCACAGCTCTCTAAAGAGGAGTAGGACAAGCCCGCAATCTGTTTCACCAGACTGGTGTGGTGCATTTCACCAAGTAAGAATAAGACCCAAGTATCTAACAAGAACTCCAGAGAATTCAGCTGAACGCTCTTGCCACCTTCCCTCCTCACAGTCCTTCATCACAAAAGAGTAGGAAATAGGAAGTCATTGACAGTAGATTGGTGGGGAAAAAAATACTCTCACAGAATCGAAACTGAGTCACAAATGACATTTGGAGACAGAGCTGCACAAACATCCAACTGGGGGAAAAATAAAACATGGCATGCACATGTACATGTACACGCAAACACATTGCAAACAAGAAAGGATAATAGGAAGAGAAGGACAGAAGAAAAGATCATTTGGAAAAAATATCAATAACCTTAGGCTAGAAAGGATACAAAATATACAGAAGAAAATCCCCAATGCTTTATAAGTTCAACTCGATAATCATCAGTTGAACGCAACACTCAAAGATCCAATGTCAAAAAAACAGAATGAGAAGAGGTGTTGAACATAAATAAATTGAGGATCGATGCAATGAAATACAAATAAGAAATCAGAAACTGTAAGAAACGATGTAACTATCCATGGATGTTGTTTGGTACTGTCAAATGGATTCTAACACATGTAATTCCTATGTACAACAGAACAGACTAAAATAGGACCTGCTCTATCTTCATAATGACTGCCCTTCATAACTAGCCCCTTGTCGCAGCCCAGTGTCAAGGCCTCTCATTAAGGGCCTTCCTCTTTTGGTTCACTCTCTACTTTAGCTGTCATGACATTCTTTTCCAGGGACTGTTTCTCCTGTGACTTGTTCAAAGTATGTGAACAAAGCCATGCCATAGTCCCTTCTAAGAAGCTTTCCATCTGTACTTCTTCAAAGACAAATTGTCTTGGTCCTCTGAGAGTCCAGACTAGATTTACTATGAGTCACCTTAATCATAATTCAAAGTCATCCATTTATTCTCATTCTTCTTGTTGATTGTTCAGCTTTTACAAACATGTGAGATGATTGAAAACACCGTGACCTGGGTCAGACACACCTGCATCTTCACGTGACAACCTTGCTTCTGAACAGTTCGAGGAGGTCTCTTGAAGCAGATTTGCCCAACCCAATATGTCCTTTGATGGCTTGACAAATGCTTCCGTGGGCTTTGAGGTGTGTCCAAGTAAAACGAAATCGTAAAAGCTGCAAACTTTTCTCCATTTTTATGATATTGCTTATTGATTCGGTGGTGTGGATTTTGTTTTCTTTATGCTGATACAATTCACAATGAATTTGCATTAATTGTCATGAGTAACTGCTTCTATTTTTATCCCCATTCAGCAAGCATGGTGTGTCATAAAAAGTTAATGATCCTTCCTCTAATCTTGATGCTATGTTCTTATTCTAATGCAGCCTCTTGGATTATTTGCTCAGCACACAGTTTAAGTATGGTGAAAGGATCCAAGCTTGACACACACTTTTCCAGATTTTAAACCACCCAGAATTCTTCTCTTGCTCGGTTTGAACAACTGCCTCTATATCTATATCCAGGTTCTACATAAAGAAAATAATGTGTTCTGGAATTCCCATTCTTTACAATGTTATCCATAATCTGTTATGACTCAGAATACATTGTTTTTGAATAATCAATAAAACACAAGCAGGCATCTCTTTTTGTATTCTCGGCTTTCAGCCAACATCCTTCTGATATAAACGTTACCCTTCACCCCATTTCCTCTTCTGAATACAGCCTGAATTTCTAGTCATCTATGTCACTGGATTGCTGCCGTCTTTTAGAAATTATCTTCAACAAAATTTGCATATGATTGCAAATACAGATTTAAACTCAATGTAAAGAAAGCAAAACTCCTCACAACCAGACCAAGAGATAACAAAACAATAAATGAAAAAAAATGTTGAATTTATCAAGCATCTTATTGTGTGGATCTGCAAGCAACACTCACAAAAGCATCAGTCAAGAAATCAAATGACATATTGCGCTGGGCAAATCTGCTGCACAGGATCTCATTCAAGTGCGGGAGAGCAAAGATGCTACTGTGAGGACTAATGTGCTCCTGAGCCAAACCGACGCATTCTCACTCATCTCATCTGCATGGGGAAGTTGGACATGGAATATGGAAGATTGAAGAAAGGATGCTTTCACCACCTTAAAACTCTGGCTAGACCCAAGGATGTACATTGGTGCAGATGGGAACTAGAAACACAGGGAATCCAGGACAAATGATCCCTTCAGGACTAGTGCTGAGAGTGGCGATACCAGGAGGGTGGAGGAAGGGTGGGGTGGAAAGGGGGAACCGATTACAAGGATCTACATATAAGCTCCTCCCTGGGTGACGGACAACAGAAAAGTGGGTGAAAGGAGACATTGGATGGTGTAAGATATGACAAAATAATAATAATTTGTAAATTATCAAGGTTCATGAGGGAGGGGGAAGGGGAGGGAGGGGGAAAATGAGGAGCTGATGCCAAGGGCTCAAGCAGAAAGCAAATGTTTTGAGAATGATGATGGCAACAAATGTAAATGTGCTTGACACAATGGATGGATGGATGAATTGTGATAAGAGTTGTACAAGCCCCCAATAAAATGATTTTTTTAAAGGAAAGAAAGGATGCATTTGAATTGTGGTGCTAATGAAGAATAGCCAGGGGCTCCCAAAAAAACAAACAAAATATTTCTTGGAAGAAGTACAAGCACAATGCTCCTTTTAATAAAGATGGTGAGATTTCATCTCAGTCCATTGGTCACATCATCAGGGAAGATCACTTATTTGGTAAAGCAGAAGGGCCATGAAAATGGGGGAGACCTTCCACAAGATGGCTTGACACATGCATGCGAGGAGTCGTAAGGAGGGGGCGGGGCCTGGCAGTGTTTCATTCCATTGTTGCTCTGGATCAGAACTGATTTGATAGGACCTACAACAAGATAAGGAACAGGACGCAGGATGAAGAAGCAGGAAGACCAATAGCTGATAAATGCAAAGGTAAATGAATCTTAGGTCAGCCAAATAAAGCCAAGGTCTGCAGCCAGTGAAGGTTCCCCACAGGACTTCCATTAACCAGAAGCAGGATCCAGACCCAGCAGAAGGAAGGGGGCCAAACAAGAGATAGCTCTATTCAGGATCTCTCGCTTATACAAAAAACCACACCCCCAAGGAGATGTCATCAGGCGCCCAACCTGTTTAATAGGTTGGACTCTACTCCTACCTTTACCCAGCAGTGTCTAGTTGAGATAAACTCATAAACCACACCTGCTCAACCTGAATTTCTATCTAAGCATCTACATGTAGATTCAGTAGATAACAGTATTCACCTCTGTTCCTTTAGACTCTAACATGACTTTCCTCTTCTTTTTTAGATCATTTTATTGGGGGCTCATACAGCTCTTATCACAATCCATACATCCATCCATTGTGTCAAGCACATTTGTATATATGTTGTCATCAATTTCAATACATTTTCTTTCCACTTGGGCCCTTGGTATCAGGGGGGTTCTATGTAGATCATTGTGATCAGTTCCCCCTCTCTTCTGCCACCTTATCCTTACCCTCCTGGTATCGCTACACTAATTATTGGTCCTGAAGGCTTTATCTGTCCTGGATTCCCTATTTTCAAGCTCTTAGCTGTACCAGTGTACATGTTCCGTTCTAGTCAGACTTGTAAAGTAAAATTGAGGTCATGATAGTGGGGAGGTAGGGGCATTAAAGAACTAGAAGAAAGTTGTATGTTTCATCTGTGCTATACTGCACCTTGACTGGCTCATCTCTTTCTTGTCACCCTACGGTAAGGGGATGTCCAATTGTCTACAGATGGGCTTTGGGTCTCCACTCCACACTCCCTCACATTCGCATTGATATGATTTTTTGTTCTGGGTCTTTGATGCCTGATACCTGATCCCATCGACACCTCTTGAGCTGCCTTCTGACGCAAAAGGACAAATATTGTATTTACCCCACATAAAAGAAATATCTGAAATAGACAAATGTATTAGTTGGAAACACAAGTTTATTAGTAATTACCAGGGTCTTTTGCAAAGGGGAAATGGGCATTACCACTAAAGAGTTGCTGAGTTTCTCTTTGGGATGATGAAAATTTTGGAGATAGTAGTAATGGTAGCACACACGGTATAGGTAGTTAATGCCATTGAATAACTGAATTGTATAATTGTATAACTTAATTGTATAATTAAAAATGGCTAAGGTGGCAAACTCTATGTTATTAATATCACCCACCAAGTCACTAAGCCCTTAAAATTATATACATGAAAATAATTTTTTGAATTTTTAAAATATTGGACCATAAGAAAATACCCTCTCTTAATAATCAAAATGTATTCTGACATTTGAATAATATGCATACTATTTTTGAATACAAATAAAACCTTTACAATGCCTAATAGACAGAATAGTATATATAGAATACGTGGTATATGTAGATACCTTTGGAAAGAGGGAAATAGAACTTAGATTTGCTTCTATATTCATAAGAACCCTCTGGAAGGATACATAGCAACAGTATCAGAAATAAATCACCTTAGTTCTCTTAATTAAATATACATAAATTATCACACCTTACTCATGTGTGCACAATTTTTTTTAAATATCTAAAATTTGAAGTCAAGGTTGTTATCTTCAATGATAGTTCTTATTCAAACTTCCATGCATATGAGTAGCAACAACAGGAAAGCCATTCCTCTCTGCCTGTTGATTCTTTCCATAGGAGAGTGTGAAAGTGATTAAAGCTCATTTAGGCAGAAACCTTCTCAAGTACTATGCAACTCCATGTATACGAACTGGAGCTGCTGACAACTGTCATGAAGCAGGAGATTGCATATGAAAAGGGATAGGAAAGATAGAAAATTATGTATACGTCAAATACATCAATATGTATTCTCATCTTTGAGAGGAGAGGTGTGACATAGAAATGCACATAAAAAATATGTGCCTAAATAAAATAGTTGATTGATTTTGAGCTACTAACTCCTCCATTGACTTTAAGGGAGGAAATAGTTTTAAAGTATATTATGCCACCCTGAAATTTTTAATTAGCTTAAAACGGGGGGTAATCTAAGGGGAAATGAATTTTTTATGATTCCTCCATTTTGGATTTGTAGCATGTCATTACAGATCAGGAAAATTATGATGAAAGGAGAGTAGTTAGTTTGACATATTCCATGCACTCACTCAGTGTATTGCTTTTAAAGAGAACAGCTGTACTCTTAGAAAGGAGTGAGGGTCAAGGCACAGTGGGAGCAGCTTCGTCCTTTGTTTAAAAATACCTGCTCCTCATCTTTAGACACAGTGTTCAAATACCAGGTTGTTATAGCAAATATGATCATAACATATCACATCATGAAATATGATTATATCATTATGTAATCGCAAAATTAGATCATTACATAATTGTTAAATGATTGAGAAATGTGACCAGGCCAACTTGACACATACCCTTAACTATCACAGCCAGTGTTATTCTCCCCACACATCTTAGTGTTCATTGCGGTCGTCGCTAATGCACAAAACAGGCGGTAGGTTTTTTTACTATTCCTGTCACTGTGAAATGTCTTATTAAAAAAGAATTGGTAAGTGAGAAGTAGGTATATTCTTTGAAAAATGGGCAAAACATTTGGGTGAGTAGTGACTGGGGTCTTCAAAGCTTGTGAGCAGCCATCTAAGATACAACTATTAGTCTCACTCGTCTGGAGCAAAAAATAGTGAAGAAACTGAACATGTATGTAAATAATTATCTCAACTAATGAGTGGATCACACAAACATCATCCTCCCCCACCCGGAGACCAGACGTCCTCGATGGTGCTCAGCCACCACTCCCAACTGCTCTAAACAGGATCACCTTGCATGGTCCTGCTTATAGTGGGAGAAAAACATGAAACAAGACAAAAAACAACAAAAAATGAAAGAACAGAGCTCCTGGTGGAATGGAGATTGGTGGAACCCCCAAGAATGTGGCTGTTACTGCTCTTCAGTTCTGGAACCAGGACTCAACTTCCCAGGTGTTTTAGGGGACTCAGATGGCAGCCAAATAATAGACAGGAGTGTTAGAACAGTAAGGCTAAGTAGGGACACACCTCCAATAGCCAACCATTGAAAATCAAAGGGACAGCATTTACCTAACAACAAAGTTCAGAAGGGTTGGCAAAGACGGAAGGATGGGGAAACACTGGGACGCAGTGAAATAAGTGATGTTGCCTACAAGGGACTCCAATCAGTGACAAGAAACAAAATATTTTCCTAAGCTATTACAATATGGGCAGGAGCTTTTTGTTCGTTTTTTCTTAATAAATTCATTAAAGAGAGGAATAGTGAGCCATTTGAGTAAAAAACAAAGTCTACACTCAGAAAGTAGGTGTACTTCAGCAAGACCATTAGTGAGATATCTGCAGTAAAATATAACTGGAGTAATTGATTTGGATCACTAAGAAGGTCAAGTTGAACACATCAGTATTTTGTGACCCTATTAGTTTACCTACAACATAAACACAGCCCTTTAATCAAATGTAATTAAATTACTGCTGTAAGTCCAAGTCTTAATAACCATAGCCAAAATGCCAGTTGAACTGAAAATATTCCCTATTATTTTTAATTCTGCAAAACACCATTCTGTAAATTAAATTAAATCTTTTATCATGCTTATTTCCAAATAACTTTGTGTCAGTGTATGAGTACTTATGAATATGTGTATTTGTGTGTTATATATATGGTACATATATGGTACATATGTTTCACTAAATAATATGTATTTATCTGATATATGTATGATATATGTATGTATCAGAATAATTATTTATCATTATTTAT
>NW_022103920.1:67716874-67718693 GCF_000313985.2 Echinops telfairi
ATTTTATTGCAAAATAGCTTAGTTCCCCCTGGCTTTTTTATTAAAATTGAGCAATAAAATAATTTTGAAGAAAAATAAATGCTAACCACTTTTTCTATGTACACAATTGATTCAAATTTGTGTCCTTTCCACATAATTTGCTGAAGAGGCTCACCTCTTGTGCATTTAAACATAATGCAAATAAAACATGGGTTACAGATGTTATTATAAAGTGGCATTCTGTTTTATGTTTTATAATGTTTGGCGTCTTTTTTCGTACATTTCTATGGCTGCTATATGCTACTTATAAATTGTAACAGTCTCAATCATCTAAACAGACATGCAAACACTGATTTATATTAAAATAGAAATTATTCACTTTAAGTTTTAATCATGTAAGTGTATAAACATGATTGCTAGTCTATTAGTGCTTAAATTGTGAAGATTAATATATTCTACTGTTACAACTCATGGGTGTTTTGAAAGGTAACCAAATTGAAAGCACTGCTTGCCCCGATGCAAGGATGTTTCTATTATTGCTACTAAACAGGACTTGTCTGTAAATATTTATAATATAACAATTTGAAAGTCAAAATTCTATGAAAATGGAGTAATTAATATTATATAAATTGCATCACAAATACTTCTAGACAATCTTCAACTAACTGTTCATGAGAAAATAGTCATCAAAATATATCAAAAACAGACCTGCAAAATAGGACAGCCCTCTTTCATCTGCAGATGCAGCTCATTCCTGATCTGTAAACATAGATTCTTTTCTTTTTAAGGAGCTCATCATTTATATGGGTTGAAATGAAAATATGTAGAGGAAAACAATCCTCATAAAAGGAAAGAAGCACTGGCTTGCTGTTAGGTGATGTAACATCTATCAGTAAAATGAAACAGCTGTCTCAGAAAACAGAGATAAGAACCAAATGCCTTTATAAAGGAAAGGGAGATGGAAGACCACACTGTATCATTCAAACTCAAGAGTCCTAGAGGCAAAGAAAGGTCATGGATGGGAACATTAGCTACCGTAAGACTATTCACACTGAATACTGAAGTCCAGGGGATCAATTTTTTTCTGAAATTTTTAGCCTAAAAGACAATTGCTTAGAGACTTTTTCTGGACATCTTGCTAAGAAGTCAGGATATCTCGACTCAGTCATCCTCTCACCAGCATTTCTATTTTCCATATACCCAATTCATTTCCTTTAAAGCATGTATCACTTAACTTTTATGCCCATGCTCTAGGAGAGCAGAGTTTACTTCTAGATTCTTTGCCACAGGCTTCTCAACAATAGGTAATGTTGATCCTAGCACATAGCAGGCACTGAAGAGTGGTTGAGAAATCAGACAGTGCTTGACTATAAGAAAGCATAGCATGTGAAGTCTTTAAACCTTGTCTTACAACTAGGAGCCATCTAAGTGAGATGACAGCTAAGTCAACACAGAATAAACACACTACCCTGTGCTGTATAAGGATTGTAAATAATAAAATCCAAGAACAGTGGAGGGAATGATGTTAGAACTTAAATTCTGGGTACCTCGTATGCAGAAGGCTGTGGATGACAATAAAACCTAAAACCATTTGCAAGGTCCCCACTTGGATTCAGCCTCCAGTGAATCCCCTCTGACCATTGACCAGGGATCTGAATAGCCTTGCTATCCGAGAGAATGCATTAGAAAGAGGACCAGTGCAGATGTAGCTAGGTTAAAATTTAACAACTTTTGATTTGTTCTCCCTTTTGACCTATTTTTAATTTATTCTAGTTTTTATTATTTTCTGGGATCTTTTCAGCTGTGATTTTTCTGTTTTATTCTGTTATTGCTCTTGGTG
>NW_022103920.1:67721156-67728669 GCF_000313985.2 Echinops telfairi
AATTGCTGAATATATTAACCAAAGTACCAATGCCACAGAAAGAATGCCCAGACCCAACCGGCCCTACAAAAATGGACAGTAATACTTTCATCATGGGTTGAGAATCCTTACCCTCATCATCAAAATGCTGACTTGACTTTATAGCACTACTGAGCACATCAAAATGTTAACCTGTCTTTTATAGACCCACAAAATAAAATCCAGAAATTTCTCCTCAAAAACCAGAAGCCAGGTTCTTTTTCCAAGGTGACTCAATGAGAAAGATCCGCACTATTGATTCCTGTCACTGCTGTTATGATCCTCAAGTTTATTCCAATGCATCGCAACAACTGTGTCAGATCGAGGCAAACACTGAGTGCGGAGCCTGCCCCACCCTCACCATCGCTGATATTCTTGGATCCACTACGTTAATTGATCTCATTCAGGGCCTCTCTCTTTCTTGTTGACCTTCTACCGAGTATAATACCCTTCTCTCTTGACAACATGTTCAAAGTCTGTGAAAACAAGTCTCATCATCCACTCCTTGCTTCCAACAAGAATTCTAGTTATACTTACTTTAAGACAGAGCTGTTTTCTGGTAATCCATGGTAGTAAATTCAATAATCTTCACCAATACCATAATTCAAAGACAGCAATTATTCTTAAAACTTCATTATGCCTTGTCCAGTTTTTATAAGCATATGAGGAGGTTGAAAAATACCACAGATTGGGTAAGCGCACTGTCTTCAAAGTATCTATTCTTTCTAACACTTGAATTAGGTCTTTTACAGTAAATTTTTCCAATGCAGTTTGATTTCTATATTGCTGTTTCCATGATCACCTAAGCAAAATTAAATCCTTCACAATTTCAATCTTTTCTCCATTTATCATGATGTCTCATGGTTCAATGTGGGGATTTGGGTTTTCCTTGTGTCAAAATTCAATTCACATTGATAGCTGTAGTCTTTGATAGTCATTTTCACTCTCAGTAAGTAAGTGTGTATCATCTGCAGATTGTTCACGAACCTTCCTCCAATCCTGGTGATGTCTTCGTCTTCATATAGTCCAGCTTCGCATATTATTCTTTCAACATACAGATTGGATACATATGGTGAAAGGATACAACCCTGACACACATCTTTTCCCATCTAAACCACCCAGGATCCCCTTCTGCTCCAACAACGGCCTCCTGGTCTCAATATAGTTTCAAAATAGGTACAATTAATGTTCTAGAATACTCATCCTTGGCAAGGTTATCCACATTTGTTAAGATTCACACAGTCAAATGTTTTTGCATAGTCAATGAAACATTGGGTAAACATCTCTCTGGTCTTCTTTGCTTCAGCCAAGATCTATCAGATATCAGCAATTACCTCTTGTTTGACATGCTTTTGTGAGCCTGGCTTGAATTTCTGGCCAGTTCCCTGGCAAGGTACTCCCATGACAATTTTTTTAAAGTATCTTATCAATAATAGCATCACAAGATGGCAGGAACCAGGAGACTAGCACAAGAAAGCTGCAGTGTGACTTGCCACTCCATAAGCTAAGAGTTGTAGCATTTGCCCAAGAAGAACCCCAGGGGAACCCCAGGTAGAGGGTGAGAGGAAGCAGTCTTGATTGAAAAACTGCCTCCTATGTTATTCCTGTTTCTTTGTAGTTCATCATCCCAAACTGTACCTCCTTACTTCCCAAATAAATCACTGAACTGTGAGTACAGCTCCCGAGTTCTGGGAGATGTTGCTGTGAATTACTGAACCCAATGGCAGGAGAAAGTGGGGAGAGTGAGCAGTGGAATTTAGAGATGGTCCTGCAGTTTGAAAAAGTTGAACATTTAAGACATCTTTAACCTTGGCCTTATCGAAACCAATTTTATGCTGATTCTTATTAAAAAGATTATTCATTTAGCTGGTATGATTCTGTTAATATTTCAAATCCTGGTGGCATAGCTTCCAATGTCGCAGAAACACACAAGACACCATGGTACAACACACTGACAAAACCATTGCCTAGTGGGTCTTTCTGAATCATCTTTATGGTAAAGATATTGTTGTTGGAGACTAATGGAGTTCCTGGCAATTTTAATAACTGTAGTTTTAGGTTAGTGTGTGTGCTTTTTATGGCCAAAGATGTTCAATAAACTTCTTTACCACCTGTAGTACATCAGGCCTGTAATGGGGAGGGTCAGCAAAAAAGAGGAAGGTCGTCAAGGAGAGGGATCCACACCTTGGCTACAACACTCAGCTACAACATAACAAAAAGGCAGAAGATGGTGCAGAATGGGCAAAGCTTCCTCCTGTTGTGCTCACGGTCACTACGCATCAGCAGTGACTTGAGAACCCGTGACCACAGCAATGTGGAGAACTGCATCCTTAGCAAACACCAGCACAGGGACAGAGAACTAGCAGAGAGTATTCCACTGTGTGTCTTTTTTTATTTGTTTAACCACATATTACTGTGTAGCTAATGATAATATATGTAACATATTTTCATTCATAAACATCTAGGTGAGTTCTAGATGATTGTACATAAAAAAAATATTTAGCATCTTAAAAATTAATCCTTCATGTAGGGTGAATTTTTAAGTATTATTTCATAACTTCATGGGGTTTTATTTTATTTTTTTTACAAATTAAGATTTTTTTGTGTTATGTAGTTTGACATAAAAACATTTGCAGGCTTGTAGAGAAGTGAAATTTTTAAACTTGTGATAAAAACAGTAGTCTTACAAAATTCGAACCAAAGTTTTCCCTATTACAATTCTTTCTAACTTTTATTCTTGCTGATATTCTAAATGTCCGTATTCATTACTTCTAATATTAACTACATATCCAAACTGTAAAACTAGATTTAAATATTTTAAAGTTCTTCATTTTCAAATTTTAGACCTGGGACCCTCTGTATGGGCTATAGCTTTGAGATGGCAGCACCGCTACATATTATCTTTGGTTGACTTCTTTCTATACAAACAAGTCCCGGGTAATATAAATGAGCTCAGATTGAATCAGATACAATGAGGGTCGAAGAGTGATGGTTGATGCAAACAAGAAGGGTGATTAGTATTGTTCCTGCTGCATGATGAATTATACTAGATCATGCATTAAAACAATGGATTGTCCTTCAGAATACTAAACACTTGGTTCTTTCTCTCTCTTTTTTGCAAACAACATCATGGGAAATATAGAGTCTTCTATCATTTAACAAAAAGTGAGAGTTAAAAAAGTCGTTTTGAGAATTTCCTTGTAAGTCTCAAAGGACAGTGTGGTGCCAGTTCTGATGAAAATGTACACACCTTGTCCTTGGTGCCGAGTGCAGTTTGTTGTGTTGTTCTTTTACTCTGCAGTAGTGTTCTGTACTGACCTGTAAGCTGTTTTGATCTCTGGGTGCCTTAGTTTAAAGTGGACCAGGAACTCTTCTACCCTGGAGGGTATTAGTAGGATTCTAATGATTCTGTTTGATCGACCATGTTAAACACAAATGAAATAAATCAAGGAACATACACATAGTGAGTATATCAAAGACTTATTTCTACTTCTGGGCATAAGGTAGTTGCTAAGCAACCTATGTCAGGCTTCATGGTCATCTGTTAAGAAAGACACAAAGTCAATGCTCACTCAAGACATATAAGATTATAAATGGAAAAAAATGGTTTTGTTTTTAAGAAGATGCTTGAATGAACATACATATTTGCAGGATGTAAGACAACTATTTTCAGGTATGCTTAGAGAAGCAGTGATACTGGCTGGGAGAAAAAAGAAAATATTAAACCTAATTAGACTCTGGTTCTTTTACAGAACATACCAACCAGTCTTTGGTCTTTTACCAAAGGTATACTAGATATGGAACTATTTTGACTTATAAACCTAATTAGAATGTTCCCACACCCAGGATCTATCCATTTCAGAATATTGAGTGTCATCTGTGAGATGGAATAGCCTCATCAGACAATGCTGAGACTCTTCCAACATCAGAGAGTCCACAGCACACCCTTGAAATTTGGAATTTTAATGATAATAATAACATCACATATCCTCTTTTCTCACATCTTTTTTTAATAGCACACTTTAGCATATGGACTCTATAACCCAGAATAGTTTTCTCAAAGAATGAGGAATGGGATAGGCTTTGAGCAGAGGCTACAAACCTACTGAAAGCAGCACCGTGGGAACCACACCTGACCACGATGGCTCCCTGAAGGAGAAGAGGAATCCAGCTCACTCTGCTCCAAGGCCGATTACCAGAGGCAGAGGACAGGCACGCTGCCCATCCTGACACCACCTGTCCCTCTCACAGACCTTCACTTCTCTGGTGGGTCCTATGATCCACTGCAATGGCCACGTAGAACTCACAGGTGATACTGAAGATCACGGTGGTTGACTAGGGAAGCTAACAAGTTGCCCCAAGTCAGGATCATAAAAGATGAAGGATGCAGTCTTTGATTCACAGCAGTACTTCTCTGCTCTCTGCTCTCTCCTCAGCCAGCAACCAAGTGGTTTTCGGGTCTTCAGCCTCTCTGCCACAAAGTCCCACAGCCTCTCTTCCATGAGCCAAAAAAAAGGCTGCTGCTCTGCCTTATGGTCTCAGCAGTGTGGCTCCCACGCTGTCTCAATGGGGCTACTTCGTCCTGTCTCAAGGTCTCCCTGTAGCAACTTCTGCCTCCCGCATTTCAGATGGGGCTTCCGCACGCCCTCTGCTGGTGGCCATTCTTAATGAGCTCCAGATTCTCTCTGCTCCTTTGTGAGAGAGGGCTCTTATCCTCAGATGAAAGGCAAAACTGACAGATCATTGAGTTGGAGCTAGCCATGTTACATAATGGAAAGAAAGCTTTGCTTTCTAGCAAACTTTCCATACTTTATCCTTCCAAAAAGAAAATGGACCCCCATTCATATTTCAAACACTATGCACGCAATAAAATTTTTAAGATTTCAGTGTAGTGATAATAATTTAAATCCTAATGAAATGTTGCATGCATTGTGTTTGAAGTATGGATCGTAATCTATTTTCCTCACCTGGGCTGCACTATGGCTAAGCATTCAACTACTCGTCAAAAAGTTGGCAGGTTCAAACTCACACAAAGGCATCAGGACCTGGAAACCCTCATGGAAAGGCTCTACTCCCCACACGTGAAGAATGACGTCATTATGAGCTGTAATCAGCTCCACAGCAATTAACGACAGCCTAGTACTTCACCAGGAGCCCTATGTGATACAACCAGTTAAGTCTTCCACCACTACTCCAAAATGCATAGCCTCGATCTGTTTCCAAAACTTCACATTCTTGAAAATTCCATGACTTCTCCTCTGCACCTACGACTCAACAAAAGCAATAGTACTTCATTGATCTCATGGTCAGAAACACTGCTCTAAAAATATCAAAATCAAATGGATGGGATGTTCACTGTGGCAAGGTGGGGTAAAAAAAAATCTTACCAATAAATCGATATGACTACTAATAAGAATCTACAATTATAAATGATTAAACTGATTTGTCCTCCATAGCTTTCATTGCATTCAGTTGTTATTGAGTTGACCCGACTCCTAGCCTGCTCCCCCCCCACCCACTACCCTGCCCGCACATAGGATAGAGTAGAGCGGTCTCATGGGGTTTCCCAGGATGTAAGTCTTTACAGAAGCAGAGTTTCCTATCTTTTCCCCAGAGCCACTGGTGGGTGGGTTAAAGCTGGCGGGTAGCAGCTGAGAGCTTAACCACTGCATTACCAAGATGCCGTAGGTTATTGAAGAAGGGGCTGCAGTTAGAATTTAAGACCTATTAGGTGACTCTTCATCCAAACTTTATCACACCATGCGGTGTTGTATTCATCATAGCAGATAATAAAGAGATATTTACTGCACTTTTTCAGAAATTGTAATATGCTGTTAATATGACAGTGCATTTACAAGGTACACTTGAAACAATTCCAAAACCTGACCTTCGAGCTGCTTTTGAAAGACCACAAATTATTCACTGGACACCATCACTCCCAGAATACAGCTTGAGAAGAACTGGACTCCAGGTTTTTGCCTAAAGCACACATACAGACAAATTCACTGAAGAACACACGCAAATGTCCGCGACGGGTCAACTAGAAAGTGAGTGGATGCAAATGACACTAATGCCCCAGCCTACATTTCTATCCATCTCTCTTTACCTTTCACTCTGGGCACCGAAGCTTTGCCCGAGGGTCCCTGATATGCTGCACGCAATGGCTTCAGCATAGCTGGATGGTTTTTACGTGAGGCCTAAACCTGGGCTCTCCTCTTCAGGCTTATTTACCACAGGACTAACCTGGAACTGCTGCATTCTTATCTTCCAGCTATCTCATCTGGCACAAGATCTAAGTTAACAGGCCTGACCACAGCACTTTCAGTCAATGAGACTTCAAAGGATAAAATGGAATTTTGTCATGATCAAAAGACTAAAGTTATAGTAAAAGAAAGAAAATCAGAAGGTCTTTCACCTAACAAGCCTCTACATAAATGGAAAGGATTACCAGTTGATTTTTAATGCTGTTTTAAAAATGTTTAAAAAAAAAAAACATAGATCAAGACAAAATCAGAGTCCCAGGGGCTTAGTAAAGACACCTCCTGACAGGAGAGGCAGGGCAGCAATGGTGGTGAATCGAAGCCCAACAGTCTGAATCGTGAACACAGCAAACATATACCAGATTGTCATAGCGCACCACCGTGTGCCCGTGTGGACCTGCTCTGGAGCTTTCAGACACGCAAGATGACAACACACCAAACAGATAATCTTAACTGAATACTTATGAAGTGTCGGGTACAACTCTCGGTGTTGAACATGTTCTGACACATTCCTTCCTCATTTCAGTTCTCTCTAACTAATGGCCACCAGGAAGCTCTCTGTACTCAAAGTTGGGTTGCTTACCTTGTTGCCATAGGGAGACACTCACCATGGAGAGAAGTGGACTGTCTTAGCATGCTTGTATTCGTTTATTTGGGGGTGGATTCAAGGAAGTTGGGCTTTGCTCCAGATGAGGTATTGTCAGAAAATGGAGGTAAATATATCATTGGGTTTCTTAATTATTCTTATTAAGAAGACAGAAAGAATAGAGTATGGCTAGATATTGGTAAAGAAATTGCAATCATTCATTTTAGCCATAATTCAGGGGTGTTTGGTCATTATGGCTGTGTGAACAATGCTCTTGTTGTTATATCTGTTTGGATATGATAAAATTATCTTGTTTTCCTCTTTATTTATCCCAGTCAAAGTGATTTTGTCTGATGTTGCTGTTTCATGACAATATTTATGATCAACAGGCAAACACCAGGACTATTACTGGTGCCAGGCCAATTCCTAACAACATCACGGCCTAGTCAATAGGGCTTTCAAGCTCCTGGCTATCAGGGAATACTTTTCTCACTCTTAGAAAATGATGAGACAGGTATTACTTATTCTAATCTTACAGATAAAGAAACTGAGGCCACTCAGCCAAAAAATAATGTGGAAATAGATCTTTTTTTAAAAATAATTTTATTAGGGGCTCTTACGACTCTCATCACAATCCATACACACATCA
>NW_022103920.1:67728994-67739185 GCF_000313985.2 Echinops telfairi
CACCACTGGTCCTGAAGGGATCATCTGCCCTGGATTCCCTGTGTTTCCAGTTCCTATTGGCACAGTAGTTAAAGAGCTTGGCTGCTAACTGAAAATAGATCTTGATGCTAACCCAGTGCTCCTAACTTCTGTGCTATTCCACCTTGAATATTAGCTATCATACCTACAGGAATATCCGAACATTGGAGCTGATGCATGGTCCCACTGACTTTGACAAAATGTGGCATCTATGACTAGCATATAAAGAAAGTAAAACATTTTTAATTTATGCCATGCTTTTTCCTCAGGATGTGCCTAAGGACTTGAGCATCTAAGGAGTACGGAAACTGCTTCTAGATCTGATTTGTCAATGACAAACTCCTATAGACTGAACTATGGCTCTCAAAAAATGTGTACAGAAGACCTCTCCTCTGTACCCATGGCTGTGATCCTGTTTGGAAGTGTGGGCTCATTTTGTGTGTTATTAAAGTCATGCTAGAGTAGGGTAGGTTCTAAACTTAATGACTTATTTTCTTAGCTTCATATTGTGAATTGGGTGAAGGTTTGCAGAGCAAATCGATTTTCTATTCAAAAATTTATACATATTTTGTTTCATGTCATTGATTGTAATCCTTACAATGCACATTGCTTATCCCACTTCCACCTTGTGTTTTCTGTTTCCATTTCTCCCTTCTTAACCTTTCAGAACTTTGTCCTTAAATAAACATTACCTTTTTTATCTCAAAATTTGAATGTTCTAAGGTGTGTTTACCTGCCTGGTACTATTATACCTTTTATAGACCTATCTATGTTTTGGCTGAGAATTGAGCTATTCCAATAAATTCATCTTCAGACTTGAAAAATAACTAAGGTCCATAGTCTTAAGGGTTCCACCAGTCTGTATCCAACCAGTAAATCTGGTCATTTTCATGATTCTGAGTTTTGTCCAAAATTTCTCTCCCACTCAATCTAGGACCTTATAGTGTGATCCCCTTCTTACTGCGTTAGTCCAGGTTCTCTAAGGAAGCAAGCCAATGATACATAAAAATATGAATGTGAGTGTGAATATAAACAAAAGCATAAATATAAAGGACATAGCTCACTCATTTGTAGAAGTGGGTCAACCCAATCTGGTTCAAGTCCATAGATCAGATGTTAAGCTAGAGGCTTTTCCTCACTCGTGTAGCTGCCAGTGTTGGTAAACCAGGAAGCAGGGAGGCCATAGGCTGGTAGAGACAAAGCCAAATGAATCCAAGATCAGCAGACATAATGGAAGACTAATGATGGCTCCTAGGGTCAGAAGGGAAAACATTGGCCCTTGGCTCAAGCCCAAAGAACCAGAGATCAGTGAGCTAGGTATAGGACCCAAGAAGGACTGGCTTATATAACATAGTATCAATTTTTTATATGAGTACACCACACTCATGGTGGAATTTCCTAAGAATTGCAGCAGGGTTATGGACTAATTAAGGTGGTAATATTCCACCCTAGTCTTCACCAAACTGCTTGGCTACTCACACAAGAGCCCATCATGAAGGAGACTCTAATTACCTAACTGAAAATCCAGGTCCAGCCAATTTGACACTAGACCTAACTATCATATACAGCAATTGTAATCTAAACAACTTCTAAGTTTTTGAAAAAAGTAGACTAGACATGAACACACACAGGTACCATGTAAGCACAGCTATACCAAGGATTGCCAGCAGACACCAAAAACTGGGAGAGACGTTCAAAGAAGGAATCAATATGGTTCCGACTCAGATTTGAGTTTTGAGCCCATAGAATTATGAGAAAATATCTGTATTCTTTAATGTCACCCATTTATGGCATTTCTGCTATGGCAGTACTAAGTGAGACATTCACCATGAGAATATGAACTGCATAATTCTGTCAAGATCTGTAATGCCCTGTTTCCTGAGGAGTCCTAAGTGTTTCTATTCAAAATTATTTTAATTCTGTTTTTAAAGATGCCCTTCTCCAAATATTCTCTAGATGGAAACATAAAATAAAAATACAATAAGTTTTTTTTCACACATAAAGTATTATTTTAATTGTTTATCCCTTAAGAAACATAAAATTAAAATTTCATTTTCCTCTATTGATGATTGCTATATTAAAAGCAAGTTCTAGCAATAAACAGCTAAGGTCTCATCACTTCAAAAAGTAGAAACAAAAAATATGACTTTTTTCAAATGCTGTTAAAGTCTTGTTTATCCTCACAATACAAATACTATATAAGGAACTAGCCTGAGGAGGATTATGAATAAGACATTCCGGATTAGGAATAAGAGGTGTTATTCTTTCACCTCTCCACCAGGCTCATATATTCATTTTTCTTCATTCCAAGTCTAACTTTCTTGTGCCTCCTTAGTAATGTTCGCTGCCATCACTGGTCACGGGGGACTTCTGAATTCCACTGTCCTTCATCTCACCACTCTCTAATCCATCTTTCCAATTTCTCATCCCTACACTCAGTTAGTTAACCTAGGTGACAAAATAGTCATGATGACTTTGGCATGTCCATAATCAATCATTGTGTTAACCCTCTATGATAGCACATTGACCTGCTTTGAGTTTCAAAAGGGGGCTGATACAGAACTTTCAAGAATCATGGCAGAGTGGTAGGAGATCATATTGCGTATGCATGTGGAGAGTGGGAAGAACTAGATCCCGTGCTGAGTACGAGGAATAATGGGCAGCCTGTTCTTCAGCACCCATGGCGTACTCATATTCTCCCACCCCCCTCTTGGAGGGCCCATATGTATCACACGGTCTGGGCTGGGGTGGGAAAGCAGACTCAGGATCAGCAGACACCCACAGTGTTGTCTTCTAACTTCTGGGAAGTTAGAAATTAGTAACTTTCTATTTTGCAAATTTTATTAGTATCTAATAAAGTTTGAGTAATGAAAGGACATTAAAAATGCTGCCAAAAAAATATTCTCTCCAGTAGAATTTCAGAAAGAAACTAAAAGTAATAGGTATCACCTATGAATTTATTTTTCAGGCAATATCTAAAATTTGTTTCCTTTAATATATAGGCTGAGATGCCTCCAAAGCTTGAATGTATTCAGTATAAATGTTCTCTAAATGTGTGTGTAGTGTTGGGGAGTAGTGCACAAATTTCTAGATTCATCTTTTGTTAGATTTATGAACTTTATTTTCTTCATGGTCATAAACTAGAATTATTCATCCTACAGAAGAGGAAATACCCAGTTTTTAGGTAGAGTGCTAGATTTGTATCAGTATGACTCTGAACAAATGATAGAGCTACTTATCCAAAAATTAAGAGAGCTAAGAAAAAATAGTTTCCTAAGGTCTATGGGTCATGGAAATCCTGGAGCTATTTTCTTTTTAATTTATAAAACTAATTTAGAATTAATATATGTGTTCACAATTAAATTATTCCATTATTTTGGATTTTGTTTAGTCAACCAAAATTCATCATATCAGTAGTATTGGTAAACCCATGCTGAAGAGACCAGCACTTCTGATTCACCTAAGATTAAAAACCTAAATATCACTTGTGGAGGGCTTTTGGTGGGGAAAACTAAGCAAAGAAGTTTGAAATGCTGAATCTTCAAATAAAAATAATTAGAAGAGCCCGTGGTTGTGAAAATGTCAAGAAACACACCAAAAAATACCAGGATATCTTCTAACTTTAATATCAAGTTGATTATGCATGATTTTTAATAATATTTTTGAATTTTTGAGTAAAATTATATTTTTTAATCAGGTCATATTTTATTTCCAAGCATTTTTAATGTTTTAAATTATTAAAATGTTTTATAAACACACTCCCATGTCTACCAAGAGCAAGAATGACTCAACAAACACTTATAGCCCCAACAATTTTTAAAAAAAACAACAAAAAACTAAAACTCATGACCATAGAGCCAATTCCGACTCTGAGCGGCCTTACAGGACAGAGTGGAACTGCCCTTGTGGGTTTCTGAGAGTGGGAAGTGTCACAGGAGTGGAAAGTCTTGTCTTGCCTAGCTAACTGTAAACAGTTCCCTCACACTTATTTGCCTTCTGAACTATTCCATAATGACATAAAACTCAAATAGCAACAACTCCCTTTTCAAATTGATATTTCAAAAAAATGTCTAATTTGGGAGGAAGAATCTGAGTGGTGGAAAAGGAAATGATGAGCATTTTGACTCGGTCTTCACTGTTATCTAGTATGTTAGAACGCAAAACGCTAAGTGCTGTCTGAGGAAACCCCAAATGCCCTTCAAACCAAGCCCACTGCCTTGGAGTCCATCCTGACTTCTGGGGGCCAAGGACTAGAGGAGAAGTGCCCTCTGGGGTTTCCACGGGCGACGATCTTCATGGCACCCGAAAGTCCCATCTTTCCCCTGCAGAGGTTTGAATGGATAGCCTTGTGGTTGGCAGTGGGTAACCCACTGCTGCACAGTCCTTAAAAATCTACCCACTTTCAGGACTTAGTACCAGCAACTGAACAGTGTGAACTGCCGTGACAAGTCTGGCTTCACGCGTTTACAAATTCTTTTAAATATTCCACAGACACAATGCCAATCTTATTAAATCAGGACCACAAAAAGCCTACAAACTTTGCTCCCTCCCTCATGCTTTTACTTGTATACACAGTATTAAATGCCAAGCAGTCTAATATCTTAGATGCCATCCCATCCAGTCCACTGGTTTACCCACAAGAAACCAGAAACCCCTGCTGGTAAGAGTTTTGTTCACACTCCCAGGACTAGGTGGTAGTTAAACCTAGAACCTAACCTATAGTTCTGACAGATATTGGAGCCCAGCTCATCAATCAGGTCACAGCTTAAGGATGCCTCCTTGGGATGTGACCTTTGTCTTCCTATGGCCCTCTCGTTTTCCTGCTTGCTGGGACTCTGTGTCCGCCTCCAGGGGCAGTCCCATGTGGAGTGCGACCCTGGGAGCCAACCTCCATGCTGCCGGCACCCTGCCATTTTCACACCAACTTTGGATCCACAAGACTGAGCACCTACCAGCCTGTGATCTCCTTACATCCCACTCCTCCCATTTTGTGTCATTGACCTGAAGCTACACGAGTCCAAAGAGGGCTCCGGCTATGCTTTTGCTATATAAATTATTTCTGGATCTATTATTTACTTCTTATACATAGATGTGTGTCACTGGTTTTATTGTCACAGCCTGACACAGGTAGCAAGCAAGGGTGACGAACCAACCTGAAGTGAGAAACTGTTTTACGAAAGGGTTAGTTCCCCCTAATAGGGTTGCTGAGGCTGAGAATTGACTCCATTGCAGAGTGTGTGTGTGTGTGTGTGTGTGTGTGTGTGTGTGAGTGAAAGAGAGAGAGAGAGAGGAGAGAGTTTCCAAACTGCCTAGCTCCTTTAAATCCCCACCTGTCTGCTTATTTGTTACCCTGACACACTGCTTCTTTGAATGGATGGACAGCTCAGATAATATCACACTGCCAGGTTGTCACAGTCCCCCATCACCTTCCATTCTTGCAGAGATATTTTCTTTCCCTGGTGTACATACTCCAAACTTCACAACAGCCTTCACTCTGTTCTCACCTTCAAGTGGGTAACCTGGTAATGAATGGCTTTTGACTTAAACTTGGGGGCTGTTCCTAGTCCCCAGTTTGGGGATTAATTCTTTCTATTCTCAAAAAAGAAGAAGAAGAAGAAGGAGGAGGAGGAGGAGGAGGAGGAGGAAAGAAAAAGATTTAAATTACCAGCAAGTGGCTGTGAAGCATCTAACCCTTTTAGCACTTAAAAAGAAAAAGAAAAAAAAAAGTTGACCTCTCACTTAAAAACCTTAAAAAACCCCTTTTGTGGATTTTTCGAGCCCACTCTTCTGCTCCAGCCCTGAACAAATGATTCCCAGGCCCAGGCAGAGCGTCAGTCTCTTCAGGGTTCTATTTTCCTGCCAGATCTTGGCTTTTGCTGCCCTCTAGTAGCCATAGGTAGCATGACAGAACTTGAACAACATAATATAATAATGTGAATTCAATCAAAATGATCTTTTTACTGAATTGAATTACTTTGTGAGCTATTTTGGTATCGCAAAAGCACAATCTAAAAGTATATCCAATAGGTACTATTCTCTGATTCTTCCAGTCTAAATCAGACTTGGTTTTAAAGTTAAGGCAATAATGGAGCTAATAATAATGTCTATATATACAACAGATTCTTAAATGAATACATCGATTTATTTGCCTAACTCTGATATCCATCAGTCCAATTCTTTAACTTTCCCTGGATTCACATAAACCAAGAAAAAAGAAAAACAAACACACCGCCATTGAGTCAATTCGACTCATAGTGACCCCACCGGACAGGGGAGAACTGGCCCTGTCTGTTTCTTTGTGAGCAATTCTTTACAACCAGAAAACCGTGTCTGTCTTCCCTCAAAGCAGCTGGTGATTTCAAACTGCTGACCATGGGATTAGCAGTCGATGCCTACCCGCTCTGCCACCAGGACTCCTCGAGTCACACACTCACTTGAAATCCCTGCAGGCAAACATTTCAAATGGAAGAAGTGACAAAAGCAACACCAAAGAATCCAAATTGTTTACACAACCTGGGGTGCTGTTGCCATTGTTAGATTTCAGCAAGTTAGTTCCAGCACACAGCAGTCCCAAGTACAACAGCACGAAACAGCCTACGCCATCCTCACAAAACATCAGCACCCTAGGTAAGACTACCAAAAAGCTACACTCTTCATTAGAAATAAAAACCTATGCAAGTAGAAAGCAGATGTTTTGAGAATGATGATGGCAACAAATGTACAAATGTGCTTGACACAATGGATGGATGGATGGATGGATGGATTGTGATACAAGTTGTACAAGCCCCCAATGAAATGATTTTTTTTTTAATCTATGAACTCACACTAACAAAAGTTTGAAAATAGTGGAGGAAAAAGAAAACTCTTGTCTATAGTACAAAGACTAAAAGCTGTGGGAATGACGGATTATCGTTGTAACAATTCATCAATTAAGAAAAATCTACAGATGCCAAAAGTAGTAAATGAGAGTCAATGTGAAATATGGTTGTGGCAGTTACATAATCTATTGCCAACTTGAGGAAGGGGTGGAGTCTAGCCTGTCAATCAAGTCTCAGCTTGAGAGCCTCATTTGGAGGTGCAACAGAGATACAGATCTCACTGGAGGCCAGACACACTTCTCTGCTACACATTCCTGTTGACCAGCCACATGGAGCCACACTGATGGAGCCAGAACCCTGAGCTGGAGAAGCCACGTGGAAACCCTTGCCGGCACTGAGATGCTTCCACCACCATTGGATCCACAAGACTTGCCACCCACTGGCCTGTGATCTTCCTGCATTCGACATCATTTAATGTGTTGTGTGAGTCTGAAGAGGAATTTCTAGACTGAAATTGGATATATGGGCTAATATCGGATTTATGGACTTGATCTGGACTGGGCTGGGATGGTTTCTCAATATACAATTACTATTTTATATAAAGTTTCTTATACACATATGAATGTCTAGGAATTTGTTTCTCTAGTCAGCCCAGACTAACAATAGTACTTACATACTCTCAAAATACTTCCTCATAAAATTATTTTTATCTAGCTGAGAAACAACAAAGCTCACATGGAAGAAGCACACCAGCCTGTGTGATCACGAGGTGTCAATAGGATCAGGTATCAGGTATCAAAGAACAAACAATCATATCAGTGTGAATGAGGGGGAGTGTGCAGTAGAGACCCAAAGCCCATCTGTAGGCAACTAGATATCCCCTGACATTCTTGCCAAAAATATAAAATCTACCTTTGATCATGAGAAAATATCAGACAAACCAATATATGTAATTATTGGCCAGTAATCTTTAACAGTGTCAAGGATGAAAGCTAATGGTGTTCTGAACAACCATTTTGACTGAAGACCACTAAGGAAACATCATAATAAAATCAACACGAGATCATAAATAGCATACCTTCTACAAAGGCTGCGATGGGGACAGCTGGTGAAGCTATGGATGACAACATCTTCGTGATGTTGACAACTGTATAAGGGGGATTCAAAAAGTTGGTGAAAATTTTCGAATTAAAAGGTAACAGAATTTTTCCAGGAACCATTGAAGCCCTCTTACATTATGGTTATGTATGGGAAAAGTCTGTGTTTATAGGAAAATATGAAAACAAAAGTTTTTGTTACTATTCTTCTAACATTTTTGTAAGTTTAAACTTATTTCTAAAGAAGTAACAAAGTAGATCCTGGTGCATCTCAAGACATCCATACAGAAGAATCTCTTCTCCAAAGGAAACACTTTTTGTGAAAATGTAAATCTTCCTACTGTGAGACACATTGTAAAAGACAGGTTAGTCCCTTAGAGCCAAAGATTCCTAAAATCCTCCAATTTCATTGGTAGTTTTACAAACAGAAATGACCCACAGAAGTTTGCTCAAAACAAAGAAACAGTATGCTTCTAAGTGACTTTTGCAAGCCAGAAAGGAGTGGGGGGGGTGCAGCGATCCTTCAAGTTTTGAATAGACAATATTTCTATCATCTATCAATAACATCATCAGAGTTTACAAAGTTCTTAAGCAAATTTAAGTCAAGACAGCTTCATAAGTCATTTGTAGAGATTTTTTTAATGAGCCTTGGGTGGCAGGGAACATATAAGATTTCCATTTGAAAGAGCAGAATTCATCTAAAGTAAGTTTTTACCTTTTGTATGTTCTTTGAGTCACACGGGTCTCTAGAATGATGTTACACCGAGGTCACGTGAGAGGCAGAAAGAGTATTCAACTGCCAGAAAAGTCTACATTTAAAAAGACAAGCATTCACCGAAGCTTCACTAATATTAGCAGTATAATCCTGGGCAGGTTATTTAACCTTTCAAAACCTGTTTCCTTATTGTGAAGTTGAAGCTAATTTGAAGATTTTTAAAATATAAAGCACTTGGCTCAGGGCCTGCATGTGGTGGTACATATATAAGTGTGACCTTTTATTTTTTGTGTATGAAAAATAAAGTATAAAATCCATATATAATATAAAAATGCAATATGCCTAATGGAAGAAAAAATATCCAAATTTGTGGCTTTTCCTCCCAACTTTCATTCTGGTAAAGTTTTACATGTAGGTTCTTATTTTCTATAACTCCGATTAACATACCCTTGAAATGCTATAAATGTAAAGATAGGGCTTTGAATTGGCAAAGCTAATGTTTATTGGAAGCACAAATTGTTCATAGCAATTACATTATTTCAGTTTGAAACTGATTTGTACAGTATGGCATTTTCTTTTCATTTGCACACATTTTATTTCTCACTGATTAAATTATTTTCCACATCAGTTTGAGTTTGGTATCTCTATTTTACATAAGGATAGCAACCAACCTGTATGGAGGCTAATTTACATATTAAGCACAGTGGAATGTTGATTCTATATAAAATATCAAATATAAATACTTTATTATTGTTGTTCAATGGCATCGAATCTGAAAAGCTGTTCCTACTCATAGTGACCTTATGCACCACAGAAACACTGCCTGGCCCGGATCTCTCCTCACATTTGTTGCATTCTTTAAGTTCAATTTTGCAGCCACTGTGTCATTTCACCTTCTAGAGAATCATCTTCTTTTTCACTTATCCAGTAATTTACCTACTCCAGGGACTGATCCCACCTTATAACATGCTCAGAGTAAGTGAGAAGAAGTCTTGCCCTCCTCACTTCTCAAGAGCATTCTGCCTGGACTTCTTCCAAGGCAAATTGGATTGTCCTTCTGGAAGAGCATGGTCTACATATTCAGTAGTAATGGTCATATAATCCTTTGTTAATATGCGAGGATTAAGAGTGAAGGGATGGAATCTAGTCTGTCAATTGGGTCATAACCAATGAGGCCTCTGTGTGGGCATGGCCTTCTCCTGAGGATTCTGGGAACTCTGGTATTCCTTACTGGAGGCACACTCTCTCTCTGCTCACTCCCTGGGAGACACTGCAGCTGACAACACATGGAACTATTCTAGTGCCTTGAGCTGGAGAAGTCACATGGAGACCCCTGCCAGCGCTGAGATGCTTACACAACCACAGACTTTCCACGCACTGGCCTGTGATCATCCTGCATTCGGCATCATTGCATGCGTTTTGTGAGTCTGAAGGAGAATGTATAGTTTAGTATCAGACATATGAGCTAATAGTGGACTTATGGACTTGATCTGGACTGGGCTGGGATGTTTTCTCAATATTCAATTGCTCTTGTATATAAAGC
>NW_022103920.1:67741392-67743723 GCF_000313985.2 Echinops telfairi
TCTAGGCTCAAACATAAGAACGATTGTGGGGATGACACAGGACTGGGCACTGTTCCGTTCGGTTGTTCATAGGGTCACTAGGAGTCATACTAACAACAACACTTGTGATCAAGTGTGACAAACCAGTCAGTTGTAAAAGGATTAAGGGTGGAATACAACACCCTTATTCTCATCACAGTCCTGATTTAACATAAGTAATGTTCCCCTGGAAGAGAGCAGCCCAAAACACTTTTTATTTTACAGGTGAAAAAGCAATCAGAAAGAAAAGAAAACTACTATGATCAAGAATGAAGAGGTTGGAGCACAGCGTGTACTTTGGACCCAGGTGACTACATTGGGAAGCTCCCAGGTTCAGAGAAAGATTGATGTCGGGTACATGGAAATATACTTGACCCTAAGGCACTTGGTTTGGTTTTGTCTTTTTCATATGTATGAAACAGCTTTCATGTCAAAAGACTCCAAGCCCACTGCACTTTTGCTGTTCCTCCTTTCTTAGCCACTCAGACTATTATCTGGATCTGAGGGATAATGAGTCTGAGGGGCATGGTTGGGTTCTTTCTCCCCACTGTGGATCAATGTTTTATTTTATTTTTTCCTGTTAAACTCCCATTTGGGGGTCCAGTTATCCCCCCTGCCCCGTCTTGCCCTGTTCCCACCCATGTCCCTGGCCTCCTCGTAGTCATCAAAATCTTGTCTATTGGTGGGTAAACCACATTTGTTTTTCCTTGTAACATTCAGTTTCTTCACTCTTTGAGTCAAAGAGTATACATTCATCAAGGTCTGAGTATATGTTCATGGCATCTCATTCTCCCAACAAGCCTCCTGCCTGAAGGCACTTATGTCTCTCACTCCATAGGCCAGGAAGCCCACAGCACACTCTCTTGCTTCTGCTGCATCACTTCCACCATTTTGGTCCTGCTTCTGCTGCTTCTCACTGTCTCTTATAGTCTGTGGTATAACTACTCTCTATCCCCTGCGTCTATGAGGTTCCAGCCCCAAGTTCAAAAGACACACACCATTCCCATCTTTTTCTTTGTGATAGTCAAGCCCCCCTATTCTGCCTCTAATATAGCTCATTTAAAGAATGGCAAAACGGATTGATCTTATTAGGATTTCTAAAACCTTATCTGCATTGTTCCACCCATCAGGGTTCCATGCACCTTATTTTCATTATTACCAAACTGTTCAATGTTCATGAAGAGACACAGAATCTCAGTTGCATAGTTTCACCCAACATTTTGACGGACATTATAAGGCAATGGCTAGAAAGACCATATAAATGCAACCTATCACACCACACCACATTTACTGATATTTCTTCCTTACTAGATTCAATCAAGTTAAAGTCATTAGTGTAGCAGACCAGTGTAACATCTTATAGAAGGGAGAGGCAATCAAGGTCCTTGCATACTAAATTATAACATAGTGTTAGAGAATCTATATGCTCCTGAATAGGACGATAAGGTTCATTGCTGGACTTGACAACTAAAACCAACTGCTCTCAATGGTCCTTTGAAATAGGTATAGAAAAAAATGCATTGGCTAAATCAATATATTTATACCAAGTTCCAGATGTATTAATTCCCTCAAATGAGGAAACTACATCTGGAATAGCTGGTATGCAATTGGTGTTGCCACCTGCTTAAGTCTATTATCCAAGATTCATCTATTTTTGCAGACCAAATAAGTGAATTGAATGGGGCATGTGGGCAGAATTACCACCCTTGCATCCTTCAAGTCCTTGGTGGCATTCATCACTACAATCATTCTAGGAATAATTTTTCAATTATTATTTACTATTTTCCTAAGTGGGAGCAGCTCTAAGGTTTCCACTTGGCCTTTCCTACTTAATGACCTTCACTCCACATGTCAGTGTTATTGAGTACGTCTATTCCAAGTATGTTGTGGAACTTGGGAAATCAGAACAAGGTGGGTTCTGAGACCCACTGGACCCACTGTGAGCTTGCTACCACAAATATCAGGGTCATGTCATGGATTGATCAAAATTAATAACCACACCAAGTGGAACAGAGAAAGCGCAAAGCTGGTTATTAGGAAGCCAGGTGAACAGAGCATCCAATAGCAAGAAAGGCTGTTTAGCTGGTTGTACTGCTCATTTCAGTTTACAGTAGCACTTAATCATCTTTCTAACAACGTCAATCACATACTTCAAGCAGGTGGGCTATAGTGTTTAGGGTATAAGACAGGTATTACACAAACAGAACTTTATAATTCATTATTTTGACATCTACTTTCCAGATAATTACTCCTCATCAATTCTTATACAATAACCAGAAAAACTGGACAGTCAGATTGATCTTAAGGAGGATC
>NW_022103920.1:67744935-67745864 GCF_000313985.2 Echinops telfairi
GTACCTTATGAGCCATTCTCACAGAGATTCCCCAGGTTTGCATATAGTAGAAACTTCAAGCAGTTCTTTTGAAACATAACACATCTCCTCGTGGACCACATTTTGCATTTCACCTTTTAGGGCTCACTGGGACTTGAATTAGAGATCTAGAAGCAATAATGGGTTATGGAGTTGAATCCAGAGGACATTCAACAATGCCTTATAAAGCAATGCCCGGTTGATACCTCAGGCAATGTCTCAGATAAACACTGGACACAACAAGATTAATCTCATTAGCTTGGCTGGAATGGATAATGACTTTACTGGGGAGGTTGGCTTGGCAGATAAAGGTGGACAAATCTCCAGATGGGAGTGAGAAGGCAATTTCCGTTAGCAGGGGTGCTTCAAAATAATTGAGGTGTTTAATGTCCCTAGCTTCCTGATTATCTGCTCATATGTCCCCACCTTACATTTCAGGATTCTATGTCCCCCTAATCAACATCCTCATTTGAACTTCAGACACCATTCAACATTGGCATAAGAGTCTGGATTTGATGCTCTGCAATATCAGTTCTGTTAGTACAAAAATTAAGGTTCTCTTTTTTAAGGCACAGGTGGCAGCTTTCAGATCTTTAAGGGGGCTCTTGAGCTGTAACTCTGAAGCCCAGAAGCCCATGCCTTTCTTGCACTACTTTGCCTAACAAAGGCAGAACTGGTCCACAAGCCTCCTCAGTTAGACAGAAATGCTGAAAGGTATCAAATACACAATTACAGAGCCTTGTTTCTCATGAATATTTGATCCAGTGGTGGTGATAATTTATGTGCTTCTAGTGCCACCACAAGCTGTGCAGGGCCTTCTTCACTACTGGTTATTAGAGCCATTAGAATTCATATATATACAAATTATATATAATAGAGATTAGAAAAATACCTAATAGTCCTTTTATACT
>NW_022103920.1:67752831-67779124 GCF_000313985.2 Echinops telfairi
AAGAAGAAGAAGAGCTGTGCAAACATTATCACAATCCATTTTAAGAACATTGTGCTATCGCTTGTACTCATTGTATTAGCTCCCTATTCTGTCCAACCTCCCTGCCATACTCTCAGGAAACCTGTACATGTTAACCTGACTGCATCTGCAATAATCCACTTCCAAATTGCTCTGCATGATGCCAAGGTTATTCACATCCCTGGTCTATGGTCACAGAGGATTCACCAGAGGTTTTATCCATGTGTTCTGCCACACCCCCTTTTTTTTTCTTTTTAAATGGAAACAACTTTAAAATGGGTCAAAGGGGAGATCATGCTAAGGTATTACATTCTAACCTCACTACATTTGCCATAATGAGCTTCACAATGCTCTCTGTCTGATCACAAGGCTGTCCAAAACCCTGCACTATGGTCAGAGGGATTCACCAGAGGCTTACTCTTTGTGGGGACCCTGCAAATGGATTTTGGTCCTCCACTGTCATCCATAGCCTTCTGCAAACAGGGTGATCACAATTTAAGCTCTGATACTATCCCCTCCTTATTTGGATTTTGTTAGTTATACTCCTTGGATGACACAGGCTGGTGTGCTTCTTCCTTGTGAACTTAGTTGATGCCTCACTTACATTGCTGCTCCTTTCTTTGAAGACAAACCTTTAAGACCCCAGATGCTGTTCTTTCTGATAGCCAGGCACCATCTGGTTTCTTCACCAAACTTTGTTATAACATCCATATCTTCAGTGGGATTGAGCAGGATCATATCATAAGAACTACTTGTTGATAGATGTGAGCTAGAATTAAATGGAAGCCCAGTCATTGGAACTTTTAAGTTTAGCTAGACTTGAGGATCAATTCAGAAAACTCCTCCTTAAGAGGAGTTTATGCAAGTTATTCAAATGAGTTAATGGATCAGAGAGTCCCCATGACCCTAAGATACGAAAACTAGATAGACCCTGGCTACCACTACGAATTGCTCTGACAGCGATCACATTAGGAAGTTCTGGATAGAGTGGGAGAAAAATGTGGAACGAAACTCAAAATCATGAAAAGCCCGTGCTTACTGGTCTTATAAAGGCCATCGGAACACCTGGAACCATGACTCTTCATTACTCAAGTTCATAGAGAACGAACCCCTATGGCCCAACTTTCAGTCACACATTAGGCGTGTCTATAATGGCATCAGTAACCCTAGGGAGATGCATCCTTCAGAATAACCAGAGAGCATGTACCCAGGACAACGGTCAGAAGGGGTAGGAAAGAGCGAATGGAAACAGGAAACAAAGATGAAAGTGAAACAAATGATGGTTCATTGTGGGAATCAAAATCAAGGACTTGTGATAACCTATTAATTTCTCCAAAGTCTCCTTCATTGTGAGTATTGTGTGTGCGGTCTGTGTGGCCATTGCAATGAAATATGGAATCCTGCAAAGATGTAGAGGGGTGTGGGAGGAGTGGTTGGTGTCAGAAGAGGGAAAGGAGGATGGAGCGGGTAGGCTTGTCTGCCGCTTGCTTCATGGCAATAGTGAAGCCAGAGGAGGCAGATCTGCCTGCCTCCATTGACTTTCGTTGCAGTTCCCACGCTATCTTGTCCTTGCTTTCGTGTCCACTGCCTCAGACGTTCTTGGCTGTATTCCCTACACCAATTTCCAGTCCTGCTTAACTCCTGGCATTTAAACAAACTTCTGCTCCCAGGCTGCTATCTCTTGCTTAGAAAACTAATCAGATTGTGATATCGGGTTAGCTATCCCTTTCATTTTGTATTACTCACCAGAGACAGCATCCTCCTATTTTAAGAAGGGTAAAATCATCCGAGAGGAGTATTTGGTCACCTGTCTAATTTGTTAGATCTGAAAGTACGCTCTCCTTTTTATTTGTCCTTTTAGAAAAGAAAATAAAAATCCTGTTTCCAAAATAAATTCTTCTATGTGTGGTCTATGTATTTCCCTTTTTATTTTTAATCTTTTTTTATTTTAATTTTTCAATCATTTTTTGGGGGTCTTTTACAAATCGTATGACAATCTATCATTCAATTGTATCAAGCACACTTATACATATGCTGCCATCAACATTTTCTTTCTGCTTGAGTCCCTGGTCTCAACTCTTTTTTCCCCTCCTACCTCCTCCCTCCCTCATAAATCCTTGATTATATATTATTGTTGCTATTTCCTGTCTTACACTGTTGATTGTCTCCCTTCACCCACTTTTCTATAATTCATCCCCCTGGGGGGTGGGCAATATATCCAAACTTATAATGGATTCCCCTTTTCTCCCCCTTCCCCACTCCGCCCCCATCCCCTACCCTCATGATACCGCCACTCCCACTACTGTTCCTGAGGATTTTATCTGTCCAGGTGTTGAAAGCTCTTAAATGTACCATTGTGTGTACTCCAGTCTAGCTGGATTTGTAAGGTAGAACTGAGTCATGGTAGTTGGGGGAAGAAACATTCAGAAACTAGAGGAATTATGTGTGTTTCATCTGTGCTATACTGCACATTAATTGAATTGTCCCTTCTTTGTAACCCTTCTGTGGGGGATGTCCAATTATCCATAGATGGGCTTTAGGTCTCCACTCCAACTCTCCTCATTTACATCGATATAATTGTTTGTTTTGGATCTTTTAATACCTGATCTTGTCGACACCTAATAATCACACAAGCTGGGTGCTTGTTCCATGTGGGCTTCTTTGCTTCCATGCTAGATGGCTGCTTGTTTAACTTCAAGTTATTAAGACCCCATACACTAGATCTTTTGAGAGCCAGGCACCATCCACTTTTTTCACCACATTTGCTTACGCACCCATTTTGTCTTCAGTGATCATGTTGGGAAGGTGAAAATCAAAGAGTGCCAGCTTATTAGAACAAAGTGTTCTTGTGTTTAAGGAGGCCTGGAGTGGAGGCTAAAAGTCTATCCGCTATCTTAATGCTCAATATATAAATATTTGTACATTAGCCTCTATCCCTTTATAAATTAATATATTTACAGATATATGCCTACAGCTATACCTCTAAAAAAATAAAAACATCTCTATCTGTTTCTCTCTGCCATCAAATTACTTTGGGACACTAAATTATTAATAAGAGGATTTTTGTGTTAGTCTGGGCTAACTAGAGAAACAAATCATAAACACTAATATGCATATAAGAAAGAGCTGTATATAAAGAGTAATTGTATATTAAGAAAACATCTCAGCCCAGTACACATCAAGCCCATTAGTCCAATAGTAGTCTATTCCAGTCTATAAATTCCTCTTCAGACTCCTGCAACACATGCGATGCTGCTGAATGCAGGAAGATCACAGGCCAGTGGGTGGAAATTCTTGTGAATCCAGTGGCAGTGAAGCATCTCAGCCCTGGCACGGGCCTCCATGTGTCTCCTCCAGCTCCAGGTCTCTGGCTCCATCAGCATAGCTCCATGTGGCTCGTCAACAAGAAGATGAAGCAGAGTGTCTATGTGGGTCTGACCTCCAGTGAGCTATTTATCTTCGCCACACCTCCAAATGAGGTCATAAAGCTGAGACCTGATTACCAGGCTACACTCCACCCCTTCACTCTTAATATCCTCAAGTTCACACCAGATTATGTAACTACCACAAGTATTTAATAGCAAAAAAAAATTTTTTTAGTAAAAAAATTTTAATGAAAAGAAATAGATGGTCTTGAGAAAAATTTTATGTGGACAATAGTTAAATATGAGAATCTTCCTTGCCCAACAATACAATCATCTCAATAGTTAACTTTTGTGGTAACTTGTTTGAGCCAGGATTCTCATAGTTTGGCAATTGAGGCCTCCCCCAGGATATGACCTACTATAATGCAAACAACTCCAGGATGAATTTTCTATGAGCAGCAAAGCAGTTGTAAGACATTTAGGGAGAACTGCAGCCTCCTTTCTCAGATCACCACGCTGCTACGATCAAGATGAAGGTTCCTTGGGAGTGTGGCCTACTCCTGTTTAAGCAGACTCTGTGGGAAGGCTTGCCTTTCTTCTTGATGCTGTATTTTATTTGTCTCTTAGTTTCTTAGTCTTGACGCAACTGCTATCCATGTTGCCTGCCAACCTTGCATTCATGCAACTCTGCCTCCGTGTATCTGTGGTCTTTTCACTTCCTAGTTCATCAGGAGCCCCAGCAACTATGTGAGTCAAGGAAAGCTTCCACCTTAACATCTGACCCACAGACTTGCACCAGACTGGACTTACTCACTTCTACAGTGGTGTGACATCACCTGTTTGCTTCTGTAGAGAAACCAGCCTAACACAGTGATACCAACATTTCTGTCTTGCAGGTCCATTGTCACTCTCCCTTTGAACCTCGTGAGCTAACAGTTCTAGATTCCTGAACTACAACTCATTTTTCTAGGCTCCAGCTTCTGACTACCTTCTGTTAATTAATTCCCATCTAAAGATAAGTAATATAATTATGAATTGTTAAATTTTCCATTTACTCTAATAGATTGTTCCAATTTAATTATATCACAGCTGTTTATTATTTAATGTGATTAGTTTAGGCCTGGAGATCTTTATCTATACTGTTTTCTCATTTTCCAATCATTCCTCAAACCAATTCTAAAAGAAAGCTCTTGTGTCTGGCACATTTGCACATTTGTTGCCATGATCATTCTCAAAACATTTGCTTTCTACTTGAGCCCTTGGTATTAGCTCCTCCATTTTCCCCTCCCCCCCTCACTTACCCTCTGCCCTCCCTCATGGACCCTTGATAATTGATAAATTATTATTTTGTCATATCTTACAATGCCCGACGTCTCTCTTCAACAACTTTTTTTGTTTTCTGTCCCCCAGGGAGAAGGTTATAATGTAGATCTTTGTAATGGGTGCCCCCTTTCTACCCCACCTTCCCTCCACCCTCCCAGTATTGCCACTCTCAACACTGGTGTTGAAGGGATCATCTGTCCTGGATTCCCTGTGTTTCCAGTTCCTATCTGTACCAGTGTACATCCTCTGGTCTAACCAGATTTGTAAGGTAGAATTGGGATCATGATAGTAGGGGATGGAGGGGGGGAAGCATTTAGGAACTAGAGAAAAGTTGTATGTTTCATCATTGCTACACTATATGTTTCATCATTGCTACACTGCACCCTGACTGGCTTGTCTCCTCCCTGTGACCCTTAGGTAAGAGGATGTCCAGTTGCCTACAGATAGGCTTTGGGTCCCTAATCTGCACTCCCCTCATTCACAATGATATGATTCTTTGGTTTTTGATGCCTGATCCTTGATCCCATCGACACCTTGTGGTCATACAGGCTGGTGTGCTTCTTCCATGTGGGCTTTGTTGCTTCTCAACTAGATGGCCACTTGTTTACCTTCAAACCTTTAAGACCCAAAACATTATATCTTTGGATAGTCGGGCACCATCAGCTTCCTTCACCACATTTGCTTATGCACCTGCTTTGTCTTCAGCTATCATGTCGGGAAGATGAGCATCATAGAATGCCAGTTTAATAGAATAAAGTATGCTTGCATTGAGGGTGTACTTGAGTGGAGGCCCATTGTCCATCTGTTACCTTAATACTAAACCTATAAATATATGCACATATATCTATTTCCCCATCCTCATATATATATTTACATATGTACTTGCCTTTATTTAGTACAAGTAGCCACCCCTCTTCCCTGAAGGTTCCCAAAGCTGTAAATATTTACTGAGGCAGATTGTCATATCTTTCTCCCACAGAGCAGTTGATGGGTTCAAATGGTCCACCATTGGGTTAGCACCCGACAACTGTGCTCAAATTGCTGCCCTGACTTCCAGGGCGGAACCAAGAAGCACAGCTTCCAGTAAAGAGGATCTTGCCAGAGACACGTTGCAGTGGAAAGAGATTGCAAGTATTTAGCTTTTTATTAAAATGCCAGTCTTTGTAATCCAATGACATGACTTTAAATCACTTATTCAAGCAGCATCCTTGAATCTTATCTTCCCCGTAAGGAAATTGGAGAAATAGCTGCAGCCCAGTAGAAAAGAAGTGAGAATAAAAACGGAGATAACCTAGTGCACATTTAAACATGGGCTTCCTCCCCTGCCCTCCCCTCCCTCCTTCTCCAATACAGAATCAAAAGCAAAATTGATTTTCCTAATTCCTGAAGCTTTATTTTTTTATCCTTACTAGTTTGATTATTCAATGTTTCCTCATGTTTTTCACTTTCTAAGCATTTCTTTCCTAATACAATATTTTATTAGGTTTGTACTTTGTCAGAAGTAATACAAATTAACTAAAATTTCTCTGCTTTCTTTCTAGTGAACCAATTCTCACTGCATCCTAATGAATAAATATCAGTGCTTTTTTTTGGTAGTTGTGCATGATCTGTGATCATGTCTACCTAATGGTATGCCAATAATTTCTATACTCATTTCCTTCTCTTGGCAACATTTATTTGAACTGGGGAAAAAAGTACACTTATTTGAAACTTGGAGGGCTCTAGAGGCCCAATGGTTTAGGCACCTGGCTGCTAACCTAAAGGTCAGAGGTTTGAATGCACCAGCTGTTCTACATCCAATCAGATTTAAAGCCTTGAAAATCCTATGAGTCGGTTCTCTGTCCTGTAGGGTCACTATGAGTCAGATTTCAAAGCTAAAATGAAATGAATGTTTGTACCAATTATAAGCTCCCTTTCCTAGTTGTTTGCTTTGGAGCCCGAGAATTGATAATAAGCCTTACTTCTTCCTGGAGTAATTTTTTCTCATTTCCAATGAGTCCTTTGTTTTATTTGCTTGCAGTAAGGAAAGTGGGAGGAGAGGACACTCCATGTTCATTGTCATTTTGCTTCTATAGGAAAACATGTCTATAAATGTAGTCATTGCTATTAGGCACTATGTAATTCTAGCAAAGCAAAGAGGGGGAAACATCTTAATATTATAATGATAAATAATAAATACCCCCTATACATTATTTTTCTACAGTAATTCAAGATAACAGCATCTGCCTTGAAGCATGTTATAAGGTGTCTGCATGGTAAGCAAGCATCAGTAATTAGGGTTTTGTCAACAGCTATTTTATTGCTATTTTATGGATGACCCCTTCAGGGGTTATAAAAAAACATTTTACTACATTTTACTTACACGTTAATAACCTCTAAGTACATAAGTTTCCAGTTACAAACATTCATTCGACATTCAGCTACCACCTATAACTTAAATCATGCCTTCACAGAGAAAATGTCTATATACCCAAAACACCTGCAACCACATTATATTCTTTATATTCGATGAATGACTACCTCGATGCCTATCATGTGCCAAGCCATGGAGATCCCAGAAAATCAGGATATGCGTAACCGGGAAGTAAGATTTATAACTGATGTCTGCATACCCATGTTGTTCTAAGTGCCATCGAGGTGGTTCCAACCTATAGCGACGCTCTGCACAACAGAAGGAAACACTGGCCTGGCCTGCACCGTCCTCACCGTTGTTCCTGGGCCTGAGCCTATTGTTGCAGCCATTGTGTCAATCCGTTTTTTGAAGGCCTTCCTCTTTTCCACTGCCCCTCCACTTTACCCAGCATGATGCCCCTCTCCAGGGACTGGTCTCCTTACCAGGGACAGTAGTTATAATAGGAAATCCAGGGTCATAGGTTATGAGAGGTGTTGAAGGACAAAATAATTGGCAGACTGGCTGAAAGTCACACTCTGGATTTTAAAAGGAAACAGAACTAGAAATATAAAATAATTAGCTCTGTAAGAACAAATTAATAAAATATACCATTAATATATTTCTTGCAACGTAATTTCTGGGCTGAGATAGCCAAATTTCACCTACCAACTTGAAAGTGACCATTTTTCTCTATTCTCTGGCTGGACGTCTTTCTGTCTTGCTTTTATTTGGACGGAAACGGTTTGCTAGTAAATGATATATAAAAAGAATGTGTCCTTTAAGAAAAATAACAGCAATTTTACCTGAGGTTGACTATCTAGCAAATATACTTAAATGACATGAATACAAATTGAACCTCTTTGAAGCCCTGTTGGCATTGTGGGTTGGGTGTTGGACACCTAACTACCAAGTCATCCATTCAAAGCCACCAGTGTCTCCGAGAGAGATGAGGCTGTGTGTTCCTGGTAAAGATTTACACTCAGAAACAGAGTGCGGTGAGTTGGAATCAACCCTGTGGCCGTGAGCTCTGTTGGGTGAAAGTGCAAATCCACCCCATGGAGGTGGTTTGATTTTCCTGATTCCGTTAGTCCCACCTGAATCTTCCAGGATTATTGTCTACTTAAGATCATTTGAGTTGAAAATTTAATTTTATCTGCAACTTTAATCCCCCTTTGCCATATAACCTAGTATATTCACAGGTTTCAAGGTGTGGGTATCTTTGGGGGAAGACATTATATCACAGTGGGAGTACTGACCAGAACAAAAACTGGCACATGCTACAAATCAGGAGCACAGCTGTCAACAGAGAGCTGGTTGTTAAACATTGACCAACACACCACTACCTACAAGTTATGAGACACATCACACAAATCCCTCATCCGAATTACAGGACCAGGACAACTGAACAAGATTTTTCCACAAACGTGCTTTATAGTAAGCCTCCTCAAATATTACAGTGAGGGATAAGTGACTCTTCGACCAGTTTTGAATATCTAAGTTTGCAAAGTATCTTTACTTAGAATGGGTTCGAATGAGGCTGAAAACCCTGTGTAGCATTAATTCCTTTATCCTTCTTGCTAGGAAGAGAAATATGTTATTATAGAGTACACAAACTGCTGCCTTTTAAGATTAAAAAACAACAGCAGGGGAAGAGACCTGAGGTAAGTCTTCCCAGATGCTATTTGTCATTCATATAGCATTAAAGAGTTCTTTCAATATCAGGCATGAATTAACTCAGTGTCATTTTCAACCTGGGAGAAATGACCTGCATATTGAGATTTTAATTCGCTGAGTCATAATGCAAATCAGAGCAGGGGCAACATCATTATGGCATGCTCTGTGGGCAGGCATTGCTTCAGCATACCTAGGGAGAAACATAAATCATACTATTTCTTGGCCTCCCAGCTTGGTAGAAAAGGTGGTCACCTTGTCCACACATTGAAATCAATGACATTTATAATAGAGAATTATTTGATTGGATTGTTGAAAGTTGAATAAGCTTTTACCAAATAATCATTTTCTTTCTTTTAAGTTTTATATAATATGTTTTTCAGAAGTTTCCTATTACGATTTCTGAAGAAAAGAAAGCTATTATTTAAATATGAGGAGGTACCCCCAAAAATGGAACCTCGTTTTCAAAGCTATATACTTAAATGTTTTTACAAAACAACCTTATCACTTTCAAAGTACTCTCCATTACACTTAATATATTTGTCAAATCTGAGATTCCATTTTTGGAAACATTTTTTCAAACTCATTTGTTTGGATGACTGACAGCACCTCCTCATCTTTTTTCCCCACCTCTTTTACGTCATCAAACAGCTGTCCTGTCATGTCCCTCTTAGTTCGTGGAAGCAAAAAGAAGTTGTACAGAGTGAGGTCAGGTGAGTAAGGTAGGTGGGCGGGAGAGGCATGTTGTTTTTTGCCCAAAACTGCACACTGAGATGGCTGTGTGAGCAAGTGCACTATCATGGTGGCAAAACCAGTTCCCCCATCTGCCATAAATCAGGCCTTTTTTGTTGCACACTGTTACACAATCTTTTCAGAACCTCTAAATACATAGCTTGATTAACAATCCTGGTGATATGAACGACAAATGCACTACAAGTCAACATTTTCGTCCATTTGGAAGTTGACGGATGTTCAGAACAAAGTTTGTCATCAATCGGTATTTCACTTTTTTTGAAACAAGAAAATAACTCATATACTAGGGTTTTCCCATAGCACTAACCTTGTAAGCCATGTTCAACATCACAAAAGTTTCTGCGGCATTTTTCCCCAGCAGGAAACAAATTCCACAGTTGCACGCTGTTCTCTTAAATTGGCCAACACCAAAAATGAGATTGGAGCAAAATGGCTTTTACAACAAAATTCACTGTGACCTGGGAGAACCTTCCCAGGTGACGTCACTGTGTGCAATCCCTCAGAGAGAGTTGCAAGTTGTGAGTTGCCGGAAACTCACCTAGAGGGAAAAATGCATACTAAGAAAACTCTGCTCCACCCAGAGCAATTCTGGTTTTTGTTTGGGTACCCCCACTTAGTGCTTTTGCTGCCAGAGGATATACGACTTAAATAAACAAACAAATACACTGCTATCGAGCCAACTCCTCCTCATAGCCACCTTAGGACAGATAAGAACTGTCCCTGTAGGTATCTGAGACTCTTTGGGGACCAGCAAACCTCATCTTTCTCCCTTATCCTGTGAAGCAGCTGGCAGTTTAGAACTACTGACCTTGCAGCCCAATGAGTAGTCTACGAGGTCACCAGGACTCCAAGAGAGCTTTAAAACACTCATAAAATCCCATTATTTTTTCATGAACTTTTCAAAGCATCCTCATCTTTGGCCCCTTACAATATACAATCTCATATGTACTCATGAAATTCATAGGATTCGCTAATTTTAAAAGCACCTGTAAGAGAGAGTCAGATTGATTAGGACAAGACTCTGGAGCCAAGTTACCTAGATTCAAATCCTGCAACTGCCATTCCAAGTTTTCATGTCTGTTTTTTTCTTTTGTTTACAAAAAAGGCTGTGAAGAACACTGTCTGCCTTACAATGTAATTATCAGTGAATGAAGTAATTTAAGAGTTTAGTATGACTCAATTGTTAGGTTTCTCGGGTGGGAAATACCTTGGTCCTTGGCTTTGCAGGAGGAAGAATTCATGTGGAAGCCTGGTTTGTGATCCAAGTGAGTTTTTAAAAAGGGAAGAAGTTTCAGGTTTTGCACAGGCCCCCTCAGGGCACTGCACACCCACACGTCAAATCCTGAGGTCCGAGAAACCCACAGCCCAGCAGAGGAACAACTGGAAAAAGAGGGAGGTGGGCTTAGGATTCTGGCTTTTCAAGGCCCTCCATTGGGAGGCACGGTCAATGGTACTGCTTGACCCCATTGGCTGAATTAAGCCCACCTGGCCTCGATTGAGCCCAACCAGGTGTACTGGCTTCCTGTCTCAAAGACCTCAATTTGTGAATGCCCTCTAAACTTTGTCAGCTTCCAACTTCCTGTAAAGGGGGAGGGAGGCTTTTACATGTAGGGACAACTCCTGGTTTCTGCATCTAGCTACCTAACACAATCACTGTTATCTATTATTGCTATCTTCCTATCGTGGAGTCAGTTATGACTCATAAAGACCCTGTAGGGTAGAGTAGAGCTGCCCTTTAAAATTTCTGAGACTTTACGTTATTACAGAAGTAGATAGCCTCGACTTTCTCCCAAGGATCAGCAGCTGTGTTTGAACCACTGATCTTGCAGTTAGCAGCTCAACACATAACCTGCTACACTACCAGAGGTCCTTGTGCTTCAAAAATTTTGTGAAAAAAATGAAATGAAAAGTTTCTACAAACTTTTTAAAGCACCTTTATAAATCAATATTATTTGATTTGAATTTTTTATTTCAATTTAGCCTATAGTAGCTCTTTTGCTCAGCAGCAACTGTTATCTGTCAAAGCCACAGGCTTCCTGAATGCCAACATTTGAACACTTTTGAGAAAGAGGTTACAGAATAGGACTCTAGTATATCCCCCATACCAAAAAGAAAGCTTTGCACACATAAAAACCGTTTAATACAAATTAAACTTTTAATTGTGTTGACATGCATAGCTTTTACAGTTGAGAAGAGAGCGAGGAAATGAGGGCAAAAAAGTAAAGGGCAGTTTTGCATTAATGACTGTAGTGTAGAAGCTTCCCCCACCCACACCCACTTTAATAAAATGAGGGCCTTTCTGGCTCCGTTTGTGCCCCAATCTATTTCCTTTCTCATCCAGATTCATCTTGATTGAAATGTTATGAAAACAGAAAATATAGCCTTCTAACTCCAATAAAAGACAATGTTTCGGTGCAAGCCTATTGCTCTCCTTGGAAATAAAACAAGGCCAATTTTAAAATTATAACAGGGAGTATTGGTGAGGGACTAAATTATAACAGGGAGTATTGGTGAGGGACTACAGCTCATTCCTTTTACCAAAAGCCTTCCATGTCAACAATCCTGAGTCGGCTCCTGACAAATCACTCACCGCCACTTGATATTAGTATTTTCCTACAGTACTAATGTATGGATGAATTGGCCCTTTATTTATTCAGCAAATATTTATTGGATGCTGGTTTTATTGTATTATTCTAGGGATCAAGGACACCTCAGCCGACAAATATACATGTCCTCGTGCAGTTTTTATTTTAGTTGGGACAGTTCAAAAAACATATGTAAGCTAATTATATGAACATTTTTAATGGAATAAACCAAAACCTGTCGATTTGGCTAGACCAGGATACTCAGTATTGTGTAATTATCTTCCACATTATGAATCGATGTAATTATTCCATGTTTTGTAAATCCTCAGATGATAATGAGGAAAGTTTAAGTAATGAGAACGGATGATTAGGTTGTATCTTGAGTGAATCTCTCAAGATAAAAAAAAAAACACAAACCAAATTGTTCTGGAGTCAATTCCTGCTCTTTTTTTTTTAAGGTCATTTTATTGGGGGCTCTTACAGCTCTTATAGCTATCCATACATCAGTTGTATTAAGCATATTTTCACTTAAGTTGCCATCATTATTCTCCAAACATTTACATTATACTTGAGCCCTTGGCAACAGCTGCTCCCTTTACCTTCCCTCCACCCCCCACCATCGCTACCCCTTGATAAATTATTTTCATATCTTACACCAAGCGCTGTCTCCCTTCCTGACGGTTTCCTCCTCCCTCCTCTCCTCACCCTCCCCCCACTGCTACTCATATCTGTCCCTCAGGAGTCCATCTGACCTGGACTCCATGTGTCCTGAGCTCCCATCTGCACATGTGCACATGCTCCAGTCCAGCCCACAGTGAAAGACAGGATTGGGGTCACGATAGTGGGGGGTGAGGAAGCCCCAGGGAGCCAGAGGAATATTGTGTGTTTCATCAGTGTGTATATCCCGGTTTACTCATCCTTCCTGAAAACCCTTCTGTGAGGGGATGTTGCCTTATCTACAGATTGGTTTGGGGTTTCTGCTTCAACCCCTTCATTCTCAACAATATGTTTGTTTGTTTGTTTGTTTTGGGTCTTCTGATGCCTGTTACCTGATCCCGTCAACACCTCTGTTACCTGATCCCATTGACACCTCACGATCGCACAGGCTGGCACACTACTTCAGTTGGGCCTGCTGCTTCTCTGCTAGATGGCTGCTTGTTTAACTTCAAGCTTTTTTTTTCCAAGTCAAAATTTCATTTATTTGTAATTAGAAATAAACATTTCGCAATATATAATACATATTGTTTTTGTTAACTTCAAGCCTTTAAGACCCCAGATGCTAAATCTTTTGATAGCTGGACACCATCAACTTCCTTCCCCAGATTTGCTTGTGCACTGTCTTCAGTGATCATGCTGGGGAGGGTAAGCATCACAGAATGCCAGGTTGTTAGAACAAAGCACTCCTGCATTGAGGGAGGGCCTGAGCAAAGGCCCAAAGTCTGCCCACTTCTTCAATGTATTGCCATACAAACACACATACTTAGGCCAATATCTCCGTTTTCATGAATCAACATACCCACATAAGTGCTACTCTTATCAACCCTATAGAACAGAGTAGAACTGCCTCTGTGAGTTTCCAAGACTGTAACTCTTTATGGCATTCAAAGCTTCGTTTTTCTCCCATGGAGTGGCTAATGGTTTCGAACTACTGGCTTTGCAGTTGGCAGCCCAGTGACTAAGCCACTAGGGTTCCTCTTAAATCTTTTGAGATATGAGATTAAACAAGTGACAGAGACCAGAGAGATTTACTACCACCAGGAAACTAGAGCTGGTTGTGGAGCATATTTTGAACCTGGGGTCCCTACTCTGGGAACCTCCTAGACCTGGGGAGGATCGATGCCAAGACACATAGGCCCACAGATCTTGAAAGGAGACAGGATCTCCCTTTCCCCCCAAGTCTACAAAGAAAGCTATCCTTGAGCTGGCAGCCAGAATGTGAACATCTAGTCTCCTAAACAGCGATTCAATTTGTTTGTTAAAGCCATCCCACTCGTGTTATTTCTGTCCTAGCAACACTAAATATTTAAGACACATATGAGGAGATAAACATGGAATGGAAAAAAAACAAACAAACAAAGGGGAAAAGGAGATAGAGTAATGAGTGTGGGTTAAGGCGTGACATTGTAGAATGTGAAGACATGAGTTTGAAAGAGTGAAAAGGTCAAGAGAGTAAAATTTAGGGAGCTTCAATATTAAGGAATCCAGGAGACAATAATGAACTGGCAAAAAAGACAAGAGAAAAGTCAGTAAACGGAAGACAATATGATATCCTTAAGACCAAAGGACAAAAGTATCTTAAGTGCCATACTGGGCCAGAGGACTGATGATTGACCTTTGAATTTAGGAAGGTGGAGGTCAATGATATCAGCATTTTTGAGAACTCGGGGGAAAGTCCTAATGGTGCAGTGGTTATTCGTTTCACTGTAATCCACATGGTCGGCCACTGGAAACCACCAACAGCTTGGTGGGAGGACAACTGTCCTGGAAACCCCCAGGAGGACACTGAAGTCAGCCCTGGCTCCATGACAGTGAGTGTAGTATGGAGGGGGAAGCCTGATCCCACTGGGTTAACAAACTTGAAAGTAAAGTTTAGTATAAGTTTTGCTTAGTCTTTTTTGTTTCTCTCTTTTTTAAATCACGTATTGGGAAACTTTTGGCCGTGGTGACAAATGCAACTTTTCAATCAGGCACAAAAGGTAACCCAATACAGCACCTGTGTTTCCACATAGCTTTGCCTGTTGTCCGTCTTACCAAGAGGAATTGACAAAGCTGTTTCCGGACTAAATAAAAAAGTAGCATAAAAACACAAATCTAAACAAATTCATTTCAGAAAAAATGTTCCAATTTTCTTGACAGCACTGACACTTTATGGAGTCGCTTAGTGGTTACGACTTGAGCTGTTAGTGGCAAAGTCAGTAGTTCAAAACCACCAGCTGCTCCCGGGAGACAGATGGGGCCCATTAGGAGTTAGGCTGCAGGTGTCCTCAAACTAGGGCCCACGGGCCACATGTGGCCCGCCAAGGACATTTATCCAGCCCTCTGGGTGTTTTTGCCCCGTTTGTTTTTTCACTTCAAAATAAGATATGTGCAATGTGCATAGGAATTCGTTTTTGTTTGTTTGTTTTTTTAACTATAATCCGGCCCTCCAACGGGTCTGAGGGACAGCGAACTGGGCCCGTTTAAAAAATTTGAGAACCCCTGAGTTAGGGTCTTGAAAACTCAAGTGCAGTCCTACCCTTTTGTATAGGGTTGCTATGAGTCAGGACTGGCTGGAAGTTAAGTTTGGTTTGGGTTTTAGTGAAACTAGGGTCCAGCTGGCATAGAATGGTAGACCCCAGAATCACTGCTAAATATGTTAGGCTGGGTTGACTAGAGATACTCATATGTGTGTAAGAGAGAGCTTTATATCAAGAAATCATTATATATCAAGAAAGCATCCCAGCCCAGTGCAGATCAAGTTCCCAAGTTGAGTACTAGCTCCTAAGTCTGTCTTCAGACTCACAGTCACTCACATATGATGGCACACAATACAGGGCTACCGCGGTTGCTGGGTGCAGGGTCCCATGGATCCAATGTTGGTGGACACAGCACAGGGCTCTGGCAGCAACCAGGGTCAGCCAGCAGGAAGGTGAAGACAGAGAAGGGGAGGGTCCCAGGACCCTTCTAATGAGAAGGCCATGCCCACATGGAGGCATCATCAGGCTATAGCCTGACTGACAGGCTAGATTCCATCCCTTCACTTTCATATCTTCAAGTTGACAGAAAATTCTGTAACTACCACAATATCTAAAATGCACAGGATGTCCACTGCAACAAAGAACTACATGACTAACAAAGGGCAGTATTGAGAAAACTAGCTCTCTATAAAATTATACACAATGAAACACAGGAAGTAACATCTAGACTTGGGTAATGAAATGTACTTTGTATATTCTAGATTAGAGGCCTTTGAGTTGATTTTCAACTCGGAGATCAGCAGCTGTTTCTACAGGACTGCTCATTCCCTCAACTGCCATTTAATCAATGCTGACTTGTGGCAACCCTATATGACAGGATAGAGTTGCCCCTGTTGAGTCCCCAAGACTGTAACTCTTTAGAGTAGAAAATCCTATCTTTTTCCAAAGGAATAGCTGATGGTTTCAAACTGCTAACCTTGCATTTAGCAGCCCAACTTGTGATCACTACACTCTGAGCAGCTCAGTGCATTCAAACTACCACCCTTTCAACTGGCAGTTGAGTGCTTAACTATTGTGCTACCTTGTCATTCCTTCATACTAGCTGAATGAACTTGGTAATTAAGTTAATCCCAAGTCTTATTCATTTTAACTGTTTAAAAAGGGGAACAATTAAAGAACTAATTTCAAAGTGACTTCGCATTTCAGATGATCATGCCTGGTGAAGGGGAAATGAAAAAGAAGGCCTTCAATAAGATGAATTGACTGTGGCTCCAACACAGGGTCCAACATAATTTTGAGGATGGTGCAGGCTCTGACAGTGGTTTGTTCCCTTGTATGGAAGGGTTGTTAGGAGGGCGTAGAACTTGACAGCACCTAAATGCTTAATGTGCTCTTGAAAACATGTATCTATGCACTACAATCCCAATGGTTTACAATGCTCGGCACTGTCTATGACATGAGCTAAAAACACTCATGTAAAAACCTGAAATGTAAAGTACATCTAATTTTTTTATTAGCCAACATGAACATACTCTGTTCACTGAAACCATTAAGGCTTAATCAAAAGGTCTAATCTATGAACTGGGTAATAACATTATTAGTTTTATTAGTCCATTGCTCAAAAAATTTTTCTCTTTTTTGCACCTTACAATTATTACCAATAAACTTCCCTGCCTTTGAAAACTGCCAACAGCAGTGCTCGAGTCCTTAGTCCCACGATCAGCAGTGATGGACTGAGATTCCAACTACACGTTAACTTAAGAAATTTGAGTGAGGACAATCTGCGCCTACATCTCTTTTGTGCATCTCATACTACAATGTTGTAGAACGCGATTTGTGGATGTAATCGTTCTCAAATGTTCCCTTGATGTCCAATGTTACCAATCATTCAAAACACTGTTATACATCAAGCTAGGGCAGGCCTTGTAGGAAGTGCAGGTAGTCCTAATGGACAGGCAGTTGGGCAATGTCCAACTCTTCAGACTAACAACTGATTGCACACACACTAGGACTGACTTCAGTGGTAATAACACCACGTAAGACCAGGCCTATAGTGATTTTATTCAGCATTTCATACCATCAGATAATTCGAATCCACCATCTCAACATACACCTGCACTACCTACAGTTCACATAATATATTTAGCTAAATATGCCATGCCACTCTAAATTCTAATCCAAAAAGTTCAGGAAACTCTAAATATGTATATAAAGATCATTAAAGCATACCATTATGTGTGAAATAGCACATGGGAAAAGATATTTGGCCATTTCAATGTTTAAGAACAGGATTTTGTACACAGTTAAAGGAGCGGATGGCATAAAATATAGTTCTGGCAAGTAGATGGTAAGAACTGTTCATGAGATGCTGAAAACTAGAAGACAAAGATCTAGAAGATCCCTATGAACTCATTAAACAAAAGCGTGCGCGAAAGCATAGCAAGAAAACTGCTAATGCCGTGACAGGATGGTTTCCATTCAAAAAGCTGCTCTTACATGTCTAACTGGGAGGAGCAGGAAGTGTCGACGTTGAAGCTACCCCAAAAAAACCAAAGAGGCGCGAAAAAACAAAATATCTACCAGATTATGTAGTTTTTAACCTCTAAGGCAAGTAAAAATCAGATTTATAAAAATACTGGTAATATAAGGCAATAATAAAAACTAAAGAGAGGTATTCAACTTGAGACGCTGGAATGTACGGTGCAAATATTTAATGTTTGTTAACTCCCACCACGGGACCCTTTCCGGATGGGTCTGGGGGAACACTGATGATTCAATCATGATTGCTAACAAGGAAAATTGTGATGTTATCCTACTGGGTATAAAATAAGCTATTTGATAAGCATGAATGGGGGAGGTGGGAACCTCACGAGCAGTAAAAGGGCAGGGCGAGGCATGAAGTTGCCCTTTAGATCCTAGGATTCCTGCACATTGAACCTCAGGGTCGAGGATACAGCCTACATATCAGAGGAGCAGCAACAGAACCAAGAATCAGAGCATGGAATAGGGCGGTGGATTCCCATCACAGAGTACTTTGGGCCAGGCGGCGGTTTGAATGGCCTGCTTCGGGGCACTTAATCTGGAAAGCTGAAGATGAGGAGCAGAGCTGGAGCCAAGAGCCTTCAGATGAGGCTTAAACCACAGTATGTCCTTTGGGCATCTACTAACCCTCTGAAAAGAGCTTTAACATTGCCTGATGTAAATGCCAGGCCAAGGAGCAGACGGCAGCCAGAGAAGTCCGTGGCCATGGCAGAGAAGAAACTCTCCAGAATAAACTGTACCCCGAGGACATCTCATCTGAATGCCCTAATAAACCCAACAAACAGTAACACCATCTGTTTGAGTTGTGTGGCCACTGCAGTTCATTATCCAACTCAGCAGTATAGAACGCAAGGAAATTAGTACTGTGAGGACAGAACATGGAAACCTGTACTAAAGGCAGTACCAAAACCATAAAACAGACCATATGAAACATCTGCAGACTATTATGCAAAAAAAAAAAAGTTAATACCGCACCCTTCAACTTTGCCAGTTAACAGAAATTCACAGGTTTCCATTTAGCCAATGTCAGAAATGGTTGACTACTTTTACCAATCTACTTTAGCACGATTTACAGACCCATTTTTGGTGAAGGTACCAACACACTATGCACAAAATAGAGCCACCTAAAAATCTGCAGCTATACTAATAGAAAAACAAGAAACTCTTTCAATTATGTTATATATCCTAGCTATATATACTATAATGTTCAAAGGAGACTTCAGCATTAAATAAACAATATCAAGTTTCACATGTTTATTATTCAGTGTAAACCCCAACACGACACACCAACATGATTTCGTGCATTTAGGAAATAACCATATCCTGGTTACGTGGAAAATTGTGCGGATAACTTCTGGAAGACCTTCATTCTAAGCAGCTTTATGGGAAACATTTCATTCAGAAGTCAGGGCCTTCTTTCTTCAGCTTGCTGTAATCCGTGTTCACAGACAAGAACTTGGAACAGAAAAGAGATAATCAACTCCAAAGACATGATACAGAAGTTTCAGGATTCTTTAGTTTCTAATAACAACTATTTTTTTTTTAATAAAAAAAAATATTGAACAACATAAAAACCACTCAAACAAAGACACCATAGTTTTAGCCCTTTCATAATTTGGTGGTGGGGGAGGAAGAGTCAGAACCTATAGAGATTTCCAAGTGATTAATTAATCACCCTTTTTGATGACATATGCCTCCAGTTCTTAAAAGGTACAGAATACCCAGAATTACCACCTCTACTCAGTTAGTTAACTGCTGTAATTTAGCTGGGCAAGACCTTACACAGCCAATTGACTAAAAGAGAATGTCATTTTTCCATCAACATTTTCATATCCTCTTATATAAGCTAATGCTTTACTGTGTAGTTTAACTTTTCAAATGGCTTACCTCAATGGCTTTTCTATTTTCTTTCTTTGCCTTTCACATCACAGTATTTCATAATAGACATAACCCAAATTGCATCAGTATCAAATTGAAACCCGATCCCTCCTGTTACATTTTTTCATTTTTATTATATTTTAATCATTTTATTGGGGGCTCGTACAACTCTTATCACAATCCATACGTCCATCCATCGTATCAAGCAAATTGTACAATTGTTGCCACCATCATTTTCAGAACATTTTTTTCTACTTGAGCCCTTGGCATCAGCTTCTTACTTTCTCCCCCTCCCTCCCTCATGAACGCTTGATAATTTATAAATTATTTTTTCATGTCTTATAATGATCGTTGCCTCCCTTCACCCACTTTTCTGTTATCTATCACCCTGGGAGGGGGGTTATAGGTAGATCATTGTGGATGGTTCTCCCTTATATCCCCCTCACCTTCCCCTTACCCTCCTGGTATAGCTACTCTCAATATTGGCCCTGAGGGGTTTATTGTTCCTGGATTCCGTGTGTTTTTTCCAGATCTTATCTGTACATGTGTACATGCTCTGGTCTAGCCAAATTGTTACCAACGGCTTTTAAATAATTGTTATTTTTCAGGTTTTAAATCTCTAAAACTTCTCTTACATTGTGCTGAATGTTTTTTATACAGCTAATTATTGCAGCAACACTATTCACTCACTCTTAGTTTTTTAAAAGGAACTAAAGATCAAGTTATATGGCTTGCCTAACACTGACCTAATAGAAAAGGCAGGATTGAGCCTCTAAACCAGAGGTTCTCAACCTGCAGGTAGCAACCCCTTTGCGGGGTAGAACAACCCTTTCACAGGGGTTGCCCAATTCATAACAAGCAAAATTAGTTATGAAGTAGCAACAAAAATAATCTTATGGTTGGGGGGGTCACCACAACATGAGGAACTGTATTAAAAGTTCATGGCATTAGGAAGGTTGAGAATTACTGAAACCAAGCACTTTCTACTACACCAAGCTGGACCATCAAAATAAGGAAACTGGGAATCTGATTTAGCACTCTACAGAAAAGGTGTTTCGAGCAAACTGAGTGTTCAAAACCCTTTAATGTGTATATACCTACATGGCAGAGATGGAGGCAATCACTGCTGATGACAGCAACCTTTATGGTAATCATCACCCTTTGCTGATCCCAGCTTCCCAATCATTCTGATTATAACTTGGCTCCAAATCTCTAAACATGTCTAGATGCTTGTAAGAATCAAGTAAAATGTGGTGGCCACGCTAAAAAAAGCTACCAGAACTGCATGCTACATTTTTACACAAAAGATGATAAGCACTCCTTTTGATTGGTCTCTTTCCTATAAATTTGCTTATGGCAAATTTATGGCAAAAGTTAGGTTCAAATGCAGTATCTTAATCATTTGATCTCCCTATTGATCTTGTTTCAGTTTTTTGTTTTTGTTTTTTTTAATTAAGGGGAAACACATGTGGAATTCTTTTTGCTTGGGGTTGTTCTTTTACTTTTTGTTTTTCTGGATATGAAATCCAGGATAAATAGATCTAGGGAGACAGTAATTGGATTAAGGGTTTCTTGGGGTTATGGCAGAGGAGGTTGGAGCAAAATGGTGAGGTGCTAACAATGAATACAAGAAAAAAGAGTTCTGGTGTTGATTGTGGTTGATGTTTGTACAACTCTTCTTAATATTAATGAACTATAGAATTGTATATGCGAACTATGTGCCAATAAAATAGTTTAAAAATTTTTTAGCTATATTCTAGAGAAAATGACTCTTCATTCAGGAAGCTTAAAGAGAGAAATCAGTAAATGAATGTGACTGTCAGCACTGTTTCTTTCTTCCGAGCACACAGGACTTCCCTGCCTCCTGTGCAGCTGTAGAGGCATGTGATTAAGTTCTGTCCAATGGCAAAGAGAGAACTAACAAAAGCCCTTATAATTGTGGTCCTTAAAAATATCTTGCATGTAACCATTGGATTATCTTGATTTCAGAGTCTGAAGATTAGGAGTAAGTAAAATTCCTAGAAAAAATACTTATTAAAACACTATGCCACTTTAATTCTACAGAACAGTCTAGAAGTGCCTCAGTGTTCATTACAATGAAATTTTACTTGTACATTCAATTTCATGGGAAACTACCCAACCCATAACAAAATTCATTAAGAGCAAAAATTATGAACACCCAATTCGTGGAGGGCAATGGGGGATGGTAGGAGTCCAAAACCCATCTGCAGAGCATCTAGTGAGGCTAAGCCACTGGCAGATCTGCTCAAGCCACAGGTCAGTTTCACATAGCCTTACTAACAGGCAAAGACCAGTGTAATCTTGATTACGCTGGATCGATCTTGATACTTGGCCAGCTGACCACCGTGTAGACAGGACCTGAACATGTTCTGGGGACAAGTCTCTCTTACTGGGCCCATGACAAATGTCTTCCCTAGCTTTTTGAATGTTGTTGGGGGTCTAGCCCTTCTTATGCATTATTTATATCTTTGTATACTATTATGTTTTTATCCTTACCACCTTAGCATAATTTTGGTTTTTATTGTTTTCTGTTGGGTCTCACAAATGTGAAGCACAGAGTGCATGCACAATGAGAATAACTGATTCAATGAGATTTAGGGAAACCAAGGGTGGAGGGGAAGATGATAGGGAGGGTACGGGGATCTCAGGAGTAATGGTGGAGATGGGAGGGTGCACTAGAATGGATTGTGACTGCATAACTCATCTTGGGGGTGATTTAACCATGGGAGAGGGTATGTTCTAAAACACCTGATGTGGGGTGACGGTACAATTCTCTTGAAATGATTGAACTACTGAATTATATGATATGTAAATCACTTGAAAAAGATACACCTTCAGCAATTTGAAGCTTACCTTATATTGGTCTTTGGGACCAAGTTTATTCCATGGTTCTGGGTTGTTCTTTCTGTCCCAACTAAACAGAACAGAGCATTACCTTGTTACAGTCTTAAGACATTGTTTAAAAGTGTTTCGTACTTTCTAAAAACTAGTATTTTAAACAAAATCAGTCTCATTTTCCATTAGGTAGAGAGCATGGTATTATTTCCATCATGGAATTAAAAGAGATAGGAACTATAATAAATACCATGTAGTCAATTAGGAAAGCTGGAACAGAGGGCCTCTAAGGGGCAAATGTTTTGGTTCCGGTCTTTGTAACAGGACACTGTGTCCCTAATCTTTTACTACAACTCTTATTTCATCAATAAAGTAAGATCTAGCCAAATGCACAAAATTACGAGAAATAAGCCCATCTCTCTTGGTCTCTTGTTTTCCAACTGCAAAAAAAGAGGCATTCCCTCTGGTGGAAAAGCAGGCAAAACAAAACCCCATTAGCCACATCATTATCCTAGCAGTGGGAGAAATGGAACACATGTTAAAAGATTTACAAAGGACAAGACCCTTGATTAGCATTTTATAAAAACAACTGTTATCTTAATCCTCACAACATTACAATGTAGTTATTAGTAGTTGTGCTTTGCCAAGACAATCAGGAAATGTATTAAAAAAACAACTTTCTGAACTTATTGCGTACAGATCTCAGGTTCTTTCTACTCCTTGAAGCCGTCTCCTACACCAGCTTGAAAAACCACCCATATTCAACCCATTTTTAAGTCTTTACCTGACATCTGGATTAAACAATGCCAGACGCAAGATATACAGTCCAGCTCCAGTAGCTCCAGCTCCAATAAACACAAAGAGAGGGATCAACTAGAACCAAGCACAAAATAGACAAAAATTAAGAGCTGGCTTCAGACGCCTAGATACTGGGCAAAGGAGGCTACAGCAGTTTCTAGATATTGATTCCTAAGCCTCAACTAGCTAATTTGTGATCTTTTCTTAGTAGCTTACTATAAAATTTCTTAAACTATGTTGAAAAGACACGGAATTCTGAAAACACGTGAAGGCAATTTTGGTTTGAAGTGTCTAATCTTTAACGCTGGGTAAATTTTATTTAAATCTTAAAAGCCCCCACCCCCACCCAATGTATCAAATCTTTTTGCCTATTTACACATAATTTCCATGAGAATTCAAAGTTTTATGTCTAGGATTGAAAATCGAGCCATGTGCCAATTATTTAAACTTGCCTGCATAAAGATGCTTAACAAAACGTCCCTGAAATAATAAGGAAACAGAAACACACCTATTACAATGACTGGTTTAAAACATATGCTCTGAGAACGTATTGCTTCTGAAGTCTACTGCTATTTACGGAACTGAGTTACGATTAAGCACTGTGTAAGTGGGTTTGAGAATGACCACACGCTCTTGTGCTGGGGGTGGTCGGATAGAACGAGATTCAAAAGGACTTGACCGCAATTAAATTCTGAGCTCCCAAACGCTCCAAATGTCAAGACTTCAAGGCAAACTGAAGAATCCAAATTGCCGGACCCATCTCTCATATTTGTTACGAGGCCTGTTGAGTACAAGGCCAGGAAGTGGAGGAAGGCAAACACGATACCAAACCTTCGCGGGTCACCAACCTACACGGAGCACACCTATCCCTCTAATTGCAAGAGAGTGAGATCAAACGACCAATCCAATATGCAGGAGTTCACTTTTCTCATCGGTGTCCCTAAACTTCGGCCTCGCAGCCAACCCTACAATGCCTGGAGTGGAAGTCAGCGGTCAAGTGTGCCTGTGTAAAGCGAAGGGCAGCCCAAAGCAAGCCAGGGTTCGGCCCCGACGACCGGTAAGTAGTTTTGAAAGAAGCTCCCAGGGGGCAGACAGACAGCTAACACCATCTGGACAAGTGGGGACACTAGTATTGGGGTCCTGAACTTACACTCGGGTGCTTCTTGGCCTGACCGAGGATCTGGCGCAGCATGTTTGCGGCTTTGGCCTCGGGTCCGGAAAGACAAGACAAATTTGGCAGACCCAGGAGCTAGGACTCTGCACGATGTTTTTGCGGGCGCCCAAAGTCACCCAGGACCTCCTACCTGAAGGACCCTTGGCTCCGAGGGCAACTTGCGGCAGGAGGGTCCGGATGCGGCTGCCCGTAGTAGTGCCTGATTTTTCTCGTCCCTCACGCATCTGCCCTAACCTGAATCGACCATCATTATTCCCTTTCACAACAAAACCTTCTTCAGTCCTAGACTCTGTATATTTCTGACAGGAACTTGGTTACGTCGAAACTAGGGCCTTTCTATTGGCACGTCAGGCAAATTCTCGGGAGGCCAGCGGTGAGGGATGGGTTGCGTGGGTGGGCCTCTAGCGCGGCGCCTGCAAATCAGGTCGCGCGCCGGTGCGCGGGTGACGCGCGTGCTCGGCGCGCGCTCGTCGGCCGTGTCGGCCGTGTCGGCCGCAGAGGGAGCTGCGCGGCGCCTCCGGTGGCTGAGCGCCAGGCGCCTGCAGGCTAGGTCGGGTCTCCGGCTGCAGAGGTCAGCCGCCTTAAAAAGACTGCAGCTGCTTCCTGTGCTAGGCTGTCATGAAAAACTAGTAAATGGTTGAAAGATGTCAACGGGCCTGCTAGTGTCTCTCGAAATCCCTTGCTTCTTGTCCCTCCCTTTGTATTCATCGCCACGAAAACCTGTGCGATAAGTCACTACGATCTCCTGCCCTTGGTTCCGAAGTTACATTCTTTAAAATGTCCCTTTCACGCCCCAATCCAATTGTTCACACATGAACTTTCTTTCATACGAAAGTCTTAACATCGGACTGGGTACCCTCTAGAATAAGGTTCTGGGCAGTCAACGGTAAACCGGTTCACCTGAACCTGGTCCCGCTTGAAGTAGTGATTAACTGCAACTGGCAGTAACCGGGAATAGGAAGAGTAGGAAAGACTGGAAGTACAGAAGAGTTACACGCAGGCTAGTTGGAACAGAAGAAGGAGTTAAGCGGGTGAAAAAGTAGGATGCAGGGGTCCAGGGCATGTTGTACCTGTGAAGGAGAAGTTGAGTGGGCTGGTAAAGCTGGAGCCAGAACAGAGCAAGCTAGGCGTTGGAGCTTCTGGACCATGAACACCTAAAAATCCTGCGTTTTATGCAACCAGTGTTGGGAATGCAAGATATCTTTTTGATGATTGCTTTATCTAATAAAGAATAACTCACCGTCATCGAGCCAATTCTGACAAAGTGACCCTATAGCACAGGGTAGAAAGCTTTCTCTTTCTCCAGTGCAGGTCTTGAAATGCAGACCAGTGGTTAACAATCCAACACATATGCCACCAGAGAGCATGACGTGGGGTCACTTAAAGGTCCATTATAAATTGTTCATATGACAGATAGTGGTACCTGGGATTAGAGTAGGAAATGTGATGAATCAGAAGAATCGGCAAGATGCACTGAGTGATTGTTGAGAGTGGGGAAGTGATAACAGGGAGGAGTCAAGGATAATTACAGAGGCTCACTGTAAACCAGCTGTGTGGATGTAGAAGCCATTGATTTAGACATGCATACCTATTCGAGTGGATTTCTGTGGCTTACAAAGGGATCTTCGATGGCGCTCGGCTATCAAAAGATATAGCATCTGGGGTCTTAAAGGCTTGAAGGTAAACAAGGGGCCATCTAGCTCAGAAGCAACAAAGCCCACATGGAAGAAGCACACCAGCCTGTGTGATCACGAGGTGTCGAA
>NW_022103920.1:67780322-67788390 GCF_000313985.2 Echinops telfairi
CCACCACCAGCCTACCCTCCAGTTTCCCACATTCCAGGCAACTTTCCTTCCAGCCTCTGCAAACTGCTTTCTCCAATGCAGGAAGACATTATGTTTCCTATTCCAGAAACAGTCCTCACCAGGCAGAGGGGTGTGGATCTGAGTGGCTCAGGTCAGAAAGAGCCCTCAGGTGGGTGAGGCAGGTTCACTGCAGCCATGCAAAGTTCACCCCTACACTTGGGCCATTTGAATCTCCTACTCACATGGACACTGTGGGGCAAAGTAAGAGCCCCAGCCATAGAGATGTTGAGCATTCCTCAATTGGAAGAGATAGGTGGCTGAGGAGTACACACATCTACCAGAATCATCTTACTGTCTGTCTTCTTGGGGGACTGGTACCATGGGGCCCCAGGCACTTGTAGACAATGGACCCCTCCTTGGTGTGAGACCATCCTGTTATCCAACTATCAGAGCCTTGTGTTCAATCTTCCATCTGACACTCAGTCCACCTTTGGCATGACTGCCTGGGTACAGATAGGCTACAAAGGATTTCACTGTCCTCAGAATTAACCAAGAGCTTCCCCAGAGCAAACACACTCTTTCAACTGTGTCTGGTTACTATAAAACTTGATCTACAATTTCTTGACTATGGCTGACAACTTTTGTTATAGAAATATGATCAAAAGTAACATTTGGGCAGCTATACTTGAGGGTGCATCGGTCCAAAATTCCTTTTTAAAAGTGTCACGGGATATGTGTGGTATGTACATGCATGAATTCTGCCAGAATTTAACATAATTTTATTATTTCTTCCCATCACATAGGTGTTCATTATTTATGTGGCCTTGCGTTTAGTAAAAAATACACTATTCTCTAATGCTCTCATTAGATGAACGTAAGGAGAGACTTCAACTGAATCCCACCCCATCCCCCAAAAAAGCTCACTATCACAGTCATTTCTGACTGAGGGCAAATCTTTGAAACAGGATAGAACTACCCCCTGCATATTTCCAAGACAGCTACTCTTTAGGGCAGTGGGTCTCAAACTTCCTAATGCCGCGACCCTTTGATACAGTTCCTCATGTTGTGGTGACCCCCCTAACCATAAAATTATTTTCATTGCTACTTCATAACTGTAATTTTGTACTGCTATGAATCAGGAGACCCCAGTGAAATGCTCGTTCAACCCCCCCAAAGGAGTCGCAACCCACAGGTTGAGAACCTCTGCTTTAGGGGCATAGCAAGCCTCATCATTCTCCCTTAGAGAAGCTGGTAGTTTCAAACCACTGACCTTGCAGTTAGAAGCCCAGTGCCTAAGGCCTAATTGAGGAATATTTTCAGCCTGCAGTCAGCAGCAACTTCTGCTCACTGAGGTTTCAGGACCAGTGTGTCTTTCTTTTTCTCTTTCAATAGGGTGGTCATTCATTGTGGTTCTCCAAGCCCTGTTCACTATTGCATTTTGTGTGTTAGTGGGGAACTAACTTGTGTTGAGTAATTTGTAGGTTTTCATCTCAAGAGCAGACCTATCTAGGGCTAATAAACAGACTACAGGATCACTCATCGATCACAGACTCTATCCCAGGCTGGATTCTCTAGAGAAGTAAAACCAGTGAAGCACATGTATGTCCATAGACAGATTAATTTCAAGGAAATGGTTCTGTGGTGGAGTAGCATTTCTCAGTAGCATTTCTCAGTATGGCTCTTCTAGCCATGTCTCTGGCTGGGACTATGAAAGCAGGGTGTGTGTAACAGAACGAGGGAGTTGGTCAGTTGTGGGAAATAGAACTGGGAAGAGAGTGTATGTGGGCAAACTCTCAACATTCATACGTTCAGGAATCTGGGAGGCTGAGCTCCCTGGAGGGAACCTTCACGTTCATGGGTTGGAGATGCATCCCACTCACATTCTCCTAAGTAAAAATCATTCCCACAATGTCCCCCATAATAATGCTACATGTAAGGTGCTGTCTGCAAGCACAAGGTCGCTCACTATACTCTGGAGGGTCAACTGCTTGAAGGTTAGCTGCCTGAAGGTGGTCAGCCATTTAAGGCAATCAAACCCTGTTGCCTGTCCCACCTAATTATGGCCCACTCCCATCTGATAAGGAGCATAAATTGTTCCCCCTGGAGGAGAGCTCAAACCCTCTAAACCTTAAAGTCAAGACAGTTCAGAGACGATCAAGGTTAGACTGCCATCTTTGATTCTAAAGTCCGCCCATCTTGTTATGCATGTGACTTCCTGTATGTGTGTGCCTCTAGAGCTTCCCCTTCCTATGACGTCAACACCCCTAGCTGGTCCCCCGCATGTTATGTGTGTGCCTCTTGTACAATCTTTTCCTGCTACTTATGTGCTTACCATGGCCCGAGTGCTCGAGATTACATAAAATCATGAGATTACATTACAATCTCTCTCTGCTCGGACCTGGTTTCCAAAGTCATAACTGAGGGGATGAGCCCTTGAGTGCTTTATCTTGTCTGATGTCACTTTAATTTACTCCTCAATTACACAACTGCTCCTTGAGCCATTTGGTTGTGGGGAGGATGGTCCCCCACAGGTCAGGGTTAGTTGCCCCTCTCCTGGCTGGAAGGATGAGCATTCGCAGTAGCAGAGAGGAAAATGCCAGGACCAGAAGAAGAAGATGCGTTTGAGATCCTTGTCTGGAATGGTAGAGGACAGGACCAGAGGCACCAAAGACAGTGGAACAAAGGAGCCAAGCCAAGATCAGAGGCGGACGCAAGGAAACCATGAGACAGAGCAGAGGAGCAATGCCAAGACTGGGGGACCGTGAGACTGAGAAACAGGTAGGCCTCCTGGTCCATGGAGGCAGAGACGGAGAGACTGCTGGCTGCGACACTCAGGACTGGAGAGAGACTTGGTTGCTGCCTGAGGGGAGGGGCTGCTGTAGACGAATGGCTGCTTCCTTACTCTTTGTTGATCCCAACTAGTGGTAACCATCTCCTTCCCTCCTGTTGTTAGGTGCCATCCTACAGCAAAGCAGCCCTTGGTACAACAGCAGGAAACACTGCCCCATCCTGCACTGTTCTCACAGTCAGGCTTATCTTTGAGCCCATGGTTGCAGCCACTGTGTCCATCCACCTTGTTGAAGGTTGTCTTCTGTTTTGCTGACGCTCTACTTTTCCAAGCATGGCATCCTTTCTCCCCAGGTGGGTCTCCCCTGACAACATGTGAAAAGTTTTGCATGTGGGTTCTGTGTGGGCATTGCAATGAATTATGGAACCCAGCGTAGAAGTAGTGCTCTGTGGACAAATGGTTGGTGTCAGAACAGATAAAGAAGAATGGAGGGTGGAAGCATGTCTGGCCTCAGCCTCCTGGCAATGAGGAAACCAGAGGCCCATGCTATTTGATCATGCTATTTACGATAGGCTCACAAAATTGTGGGGAGTGAATTAAAAAATGAGATCCATTGCCACTGAATGAGCACCAACTCATGGTGACGGTATAGGTGCGAATAAAACTTCCTCATAGGATGTCTTTCTGTTAGCAGACTGCCGTATCTTTCTTCCATGGGGTGGCTGGTGGATTCGTCCCTCCAACCTTTTGGTTAGCAGCTGAGTACTTAGCCACAGGCAAGTCCCAAATCTGTGGATCAGGCTGCAGGCCAGAGGTCTCTCCTAATTCACATAGTTGCAGGGATGATGGGTAAGTTAAAGAGAATTGCTACTGGGGTTCCAGTTCTTAGATGGATTTATTTCAAATCATATTTAGACCTGTCTGCAATCAGTGGATGGCTGCAGGCAAGTTCTCTCAGTAATACACATCTTAGGACTTGATAGGGTGTTAAAAAAAATCAAACAAAGCATGGCTTCCTAAGATATCTGCTGGGCTAAATTCAAAGCGGAAAGGTCATCTTAGTAGGCTATGGTTACTGCTTATTTTAGGTGGGGGGGGGGGGCATCCCAAGGGAATCCTCTGAATAGATGTTCTTAAAAAAATGTAGGCCAATTATGAAGAATTAAGAAGTTTTAAGAATACTAAAACATGCACTGTTAAGAAAAAGGCCAGGAAGATTATGCTGATAATTTTTTCCCATAAAAAGAACGCAATTGCTCATTCTTTGACAGTTGCAAGAGAATGTCATTGGGAAACCTTACCCTAGCCACCCACCAGCCCTGACATTCCCCTTTCAAACTTCTTTTTGTCCCCACACTCAAAGAACATTTAAAAGGAACATGGTTTGAGTCCCTCGAGAATACCAACATTGTCACTTTGGCATGTGTAAATTGTCACTTTGGCATGGTGTCAGTCTAAGGGTGCAGAATTCTTTAGGAGAGGTTTTTGTTTTGCTTTTTTACCCCACTGCCATTGAGGTAATTCCAACTCAGAGCAACCTTATAGGGCAGAAGAGAACTTCCCTGTGGGTTTCTGAGAATGTACGTCTTCACAGAACCAGAAAAGGCTCTTCTTCCTCCTACAGTGCATGGGGGTTTCACTGCGGACCTTGCAGTTAGCAGCCAAATGGGTACCACTACAACATCTGGGCTCTTTAGAAGGGTACAAACCCGACCTCTGGAAGTGCATAAAACTAGATCTTGGATACATAACAATAGCTTACCATTTTTGTGTGTTTAACAAAGATTTCTATGATTTTGTAGCAGTACTTTCTTCTTGTGTATTGGCCGCATGACACGACCCTGAGAAGCCTCCTCTTCCAACTGACTGGCTGTTCACATTAGATCAAAAAATGGTGAATGATTACATCATGTCTGATATAGTTTATTGTGCCAACCTGGCTGATAAACGCAGGTGGGATTGACTGAGGGGCGGAGAGATGGATGGCTTGGTGAGCCTTGCCTTTCTTGTCTCTCGCTCTGTGATCATCGGACCAGTGTGTGGCTGCCTTGCTTGTTCTGTGCTTTAATTTAAAGGCTACACAGCCTGTGGGACGCCTAGCCTGTGGACTGTGTTGCTGTAAGTTGAGGTCCCTTTAAGACTTCTCTGGAGCTGGGGACTGGCAATTGGTGACCTGCCTTGTGATTGGCTGCTGTGCTTACATAGCCTAGCTCTCTCTACAAATAGAGGATGATCCGGCATCAGACAGAGACTGGAAGGTCTGCTAGTCTCTCAACTTTCTCTCACGGAAGGTGAGTTGCACTAAGCCATTTATAGTGCTTCTAATTTAACTGTTTATTTCTTGTATATTTATCTGTATATGATTGTATATTTATCTGTATATGATTTAAGATTGTATATTTATCTGTATATGATTTAACATTTCGTTTCTTGTTATATATTAATTACCTTTATAAATAAATATATTATATTATCAAGAATTTGGTTTTATCTCTCTAGAGAACCCTGTCTAACACAATGTCTGACAAAGCACAGAGAATGGTGGCCTACCCAAGGTGACACATAGCATTAACCATCACAAATTCTGAGCTGAAAGCAGAGTCAGGATAGGACGTTTAGGTTTTCTCCTCTGGGGAAGAGGGTAAATGTATTTTGAGAAAAGAAAGGAGAGAGAGCTGAATGATTTTCATTAAAAGGATGGACTTTGATAGAGTAGGTTTTTGTTCACAAATTTTTAATGTCCTTAAGAGGAAAAATTATATTTTATCTCCCTATTGATATCAGGCTTGGATAATGTAATTAATCTGATAATACTAAAAAAAGTAAGATTTATGGAGCCTATAAAGACTCCATATGACTGTGACATGTAAGACTGTGGTAGTTACATGATCTGGTGTCAACTTGTGAAGGCATGGAATCTAGCCTGTCAATCATGTCACAGCTTGAAAACCTCATTTGGAGGCACAAAGGAGATAAATAGCTCTCTGGAGGCAGGACACACACTCACTCCCTGCAAGACATTCCTGTTGATAAACTACATGGAGCTATGCTGATGGCAGCCAGAGCCTTGGTGCAGGAGAAGCCACAAGGAAACCCACACCAGCACTGAGATGCTTCCACCACCACTGGATCCACAAGACTTACCCCCTACTGGCCTGTGATATTCCTGCATATGACGTCATTGCATTTGTTGCATGAGTCTGAAGAGGAATTTACAGACTGGTAATGAATCTATGGGCTAATATCGGACTTATGGACTTGATCTGGACTGGGCTGGGATGTTTTCTCAATATTAAATTGCTCTTGTAAATAAAGCTGTTTCTTATACACATATGAGTGTTCATGAATTTGTTTCTCTAGTTTACCCGGACTGAAACAAAAACTTTCTGGAATAAGCAAATGAAAAAAAATTTAAAAATGGGTCCAGAGGTATGAAGTGGAGAATTGCATCCCATGTAAATAAAGTAGCTTGAAGAAAGCACAGAGAGATATAAAATTCATAATGTAAGTGCATAGTGTGTGGAAGGAATTGATAGGAGTTTGGTCAGATGGGACTTTGGGGTATTTGGAAATGAAATTGGGAAAAATATAAACCACACTTTTGAAAATTTTAGATTTGAGAGTCTATCTTTCCAATAGTAAAGACTGAAAAATGTTATAAAACAATTACAATACATATGATCTTAATAAGTGAACTGGAGAAATAGTGTACCATCCCAATCTTATACCATCTGAATTTCTTCTTTCTTTTTCAATTTTTTGTTTATTTGAATGGTTACTCGATTTAATTTTGTGAACAATTTGGAGTACAAAAAAAATCCTATCAATGTTAGTTGTCCAAATAAAATCAAAGGCATATGATGAATAATTCTTAAAAATTATACAGTGAACCAATTGCACTCAAGAAACAGTATACTTGTATTCACACCTAGGAAATTCTAGAAGGTATAATGATTATATGTTATTAATGTGTGATAGGAATGAAATAGCTTCTTCTGAGAGGGATACATTGATAAGTGAGCCATGGAATATAATTATATTAATACAAATTGAAGAGAGAGTCATTTTTTATTCTGTTTGCATGTAGGCATTTAATTATTTTCAAGCACATAAATTGACAACTGCAGTTGTTTTGCTGATAATACAAATAAAAATTGCACCTCAGTTATTAATAAAGATTCTGTAGCTATCCTTAATCTAAAAACCAATATGTTCTCTCACTAATATTTGGTTATTTAGCATAAACTATATTTAATTATAACATTTATATTAGAAAAATGAAAACATTTTTGGTCGTTGAAAGTTTACTTCCACTGTTCTAAATCTCAAAGCTTCACATATTGTCATCAATTTAAATTAAATACCTGAAGCATTTTATGTACAAAATTCAATGAATACTAAAAAGCAAAGAAACGCCAGCAGATTTAAAAAGCAGTACTTCTTTTCACCAAAACCTTCTGGTTAAATAACATTTGATGAAAATAGTGTATTGTACAGTTTTTAGGATACAAAATTCCTAGCTCTTCAAATTATAACATTTTAGGATATCAATGTTCTATTACTCATCTATAATTTTACTTATTATCCCTTTCCAATTTCCCTACTTGCCAGTGAATACATTTAGTCAGTCATTGTTTATTCCTGTACTTCATCATTAAATAACTCTCTATCCAATGCCTACTATGTACTGTTCTTAGTTACAAGTGCTAAGAGTAAGAAGACACATTTAATGTCCTCAACACCCTGCAGTAGTGGTCTTTCAGACACACAGTTATTATAAAGCTTTATGATAAGCTCTGCAATCGACACTGGCATTTGGCTAAGGTTGTTGGACACATAGTGGCCAACAGTAGGTCAGCAATAAAAACTTATTTGGGGAAATATTGGATTTAGGATACCTTATTGTTGGGTGTTGTCAAGTGAGTTCTGATTCATAGCTACTCTATGCATAACAGAACAGAGCACTGCCCAGACCTATGCCATCCTCACACTTGGGATGTTGAGCCCATTGTTGCAGTTACCGAATCTCCTGTCACCTTGCGAAGGGATGGAGTCGAGCCTGTCAATCAAGTTCAGCTTGATGACCTCATTTTGGAGCCACGAAGGAAATAAATAACTCACCAGAGGCCAGATACTCACTTGCTTGTCTCCCTACGAGACACTCCTGTTGAGATGTCACATAATAGAATGGAACACCATTGGTCTGCTCTTGCTTCTAAACTGCCAGTTCCCATGGTGCCCCTGGCTTGGGGTGGGGGGGAAGGGGGAGCTAGAGGTTAT
>NW_022103920.1:67789263-67790818 GCF_000313985.2 Echinops telfairi
AGAGTGGAGACCCAAAGCCCATCTGTAGACAATTGGACATCCCCTTACAGAAGGGTCACAAGGAAGAGACGAGCCAGTCAGAATGCAGTATAGCACCCATGAAACATACAACTTTCCTCTAATTCTTTAATGTTTAGCCCCCTGCCCCACTATCATGACCCTAATTCCACCTTACAAATCTAGCTAGACCAAAGCATGTACATGGGTACAAATATTAGCTGGAAACAAGGGAATCCCAGACGAATAAACCTCTCAGGACCAATAATGAGAGTAGTGATACCAGGAGGGTAAGGGGAAAGTGAGGGGAGAAGGGAGGACCGATCACAATGATCTACATACATATAACCCCCTCCCAGGGGGATGGACAACAGAAAAGTGGGTGAAGGGAGACATCAGTCAGTGTAAGGCATGAAAAAAATAATACTTTATAAATTATCAAGAGTTCATGAGGGAAGGAGGGTGTTGGAGGGAGGGGGAAAAATGAGCTGAAACAAGGGCTCAAGTAGAAAGGAAATGTTTCAAAAACGATGATGGCAACAAATGTACAAATGTGCTTGACACAATGGATGTATGTATGGTTTGTGATCAGAGCTGTATGAGCCTCCAATAAAATGATTTTTTTTTTTAAAAAAAGAAAAAACTAACTAGGAGAACAAGCTAAGCGAAAGCAGTGAGAGAGGAACCAGCTGATGAGTTGTGGGCTGACCTGGCGTGGCACAGCAGGCCTGACGGTTTTTTGTCTTGAACTTTTGCAAGCAGCATTTGATTAAGACCATGGCCTGATAACACAAACATACCGCAGTGACTGGTCATGAGAAAGGTATTGTGTGAGGGCGGGTTCCCCAGAGAAATAAAACCAGTGACACTTGTGTCTGTAAAAGAAAGAACTTTATATCAAGAAGTGATCCCAGCCCAAACCAACTCAAGTCCTTAGGTCCAGTGCTAGCCGGAGCTCTTTTTCAGACTCGTCCCACTGTTGGCCCATGAGGAAGGATGGTGAAGCAGGATCTCACGGGCTGGTGGGTGCAGTCACACTGAGCCAAGGTCAGTGGGAACATGGCAGGGCAACTATAGCTCGGAGGTTCCCAGGGTCAGCGGCCCATACGAGGCCACCCTGGGGGCAGGCAGAGTTCCAGCCAGCTGGAAAGGCAAGGAGGCAGAGAAAGAGAGAAGTTTCCAATGTCTCTCATAAAAATGCCACCCCCTCAATGAGGCATCATCATACTCTGACCTGCTTGATAGGTTGGACTCCACCCCTGCACGTTCACACAGGTGCAAGTTGACTTCAGAGCTAACTGGCACAGGTGTGATCCCCCCTAGTTTCCCACACCACACCCTCCTGGTGAGGAGAAGCAGGTCCAGCCCTATTCTCTCCCACCCAACAGCTAGTGATGTGCACCTCCCTGCACTAACTGAGGTTGGAGCTGCACCCTCAAGGATCAGGCTTCTTGTGCACCACCCTCATGACTGGAGGCGCATGAACTCTGATTCATCAGACCACAAGAATGCCTGTACAATTGTCATTAGCAATTAACATCTTCTTTTGTTTAGGGAT
>NW_022103920.1:67790974-67825549 GCF_000313985.2 Echinops telfairi
GCCAAAGAAGTGACAGGGAGGCTGGGAACACCTTTGTTAAGACTGTGCACAGTTGTGTTACTAAGTGCAATGCCCTCGATGGGGCTATGTCTATGTGAACACATGTGCTTCTCAACTCTCCCAGGGCCAGGGCCCTCCTCTCAGTTCCCACTGTGCCAAAGTTCTTCTGTCATTGTCAGCCCCACTGGGAGACTGGGTGGGTTGGGCTGTCTGTTGTGGAGATCTGGAACTTTGCACGTGTCAGTACTGGAGAGTTGTTCCTGGTGTAGAACCCACGATGAGGCGCCGCCTTTACCTACCCTATCCATCACTACTGCTCTCCCCAAAGCACTATTACTTATTCTTGCTCTGCCTACCTGTACCAGTACTACTGTCAGCACACTAAATTCTCACACTTTGCAGTGTGGATGTGGTCTGTGTTAGCCATGCTGTCTAGTCATTTGGATATATGTATTGTTTTTAAAATATGTTCTGAAAAATAAATTTACAATGTGTATACTTAAAATTAAAAAAAAAAGCATCCTGTCAGACCCCCGGACACCCATGGGCAGGCAGACATTCCTGCCATAGCCAGCCACCCTGCTCCCAACTGCTCTTCGGCCTCCAAAGAGTTCCTCCTGGGAACAAGCAGCCTGACTGCTCTCTGAGCTGACATGAATGATGTGGATCTGGTGCCCGGACCCAGACACCATTGTGCTTACAGGAACCTCAGCTAGGGCCAAGCATCCACCCTTCAACTCCCACCCTGTCCCCCATAATTTTCTTCCTTTCAATTTCCTCTCCTTGTTTTTAATCCTTTCTTTTTCTGTTTTCCTCTTTTTCATTTATTCTATTTCTCTCTTCTTTTTTCCCTTCTCCATTCTTTTTCATTTCTCATAGTCTTTTTTCTTACCATTCTCTTTCCTATTTCTCTTTTCTGTTTCCCCTCATTAGTTTTGCTTATTGTATTTCTTCTTTCTTTTGTGATTCCTTGTTTTCATTTCCCTTTGTTTTCTTTTTAGTTATTACATTATTTTTGCTTACTAATGTTTGCCTGATTATTCTCCAGTGTGCTAGGGTGGGTTCTTTAGTGAAGAAAACTATGACACTTGCATGTGTGTATATGCACCTATAAAGAGAGGTGTATTCAGAAATGGCTTGCATAGTTGAGTCCAGTTCAAGCTGGTCAGTCAGATGAGAGCTGAAGGCTTTACTAACTCCTATAGCTGCAGAAGCTTATGAACAGGAATCAGGTTGACCAAGCAGTAAGGCCACAAGCTAGTGGATGCAGAGGTAAATGAATCTAAGGTCAGCTGAATGAACCCCAAAAATGAGAGTTTCCAAAGGAAAACCATAACATAATCAAACTCTCTAAAATGAAAGATAAGGGAAGACCCTAAAACTCAGGAAAAATAAAAAGTTATCTACAGAGGAGATCCTATGTAACTAATCTCTGATATCTTAGCAGGAGCTACACAGGCAAGAAGGCAATGGGATGACACATATAAAATTCTAAGAGAAAAAAATATATATATTAAGCAAAAATCATATACTCAGAAAAATCATCCTTTAACTACAAGTGCCAAATTATGACAACTCCTGATAAATAGGAATTAAAAGAATTTCAAAACCAGGCCAATTATACACCAAATACTGAAGGGAGTTCTTCAGACGGAAAGCAAACAACATCAGACAGCAACCTGAGTTTAACATACCTTACAACACCACCCAGAGGTCAGCCCAGATATACAAGTGTCCAAAGTAAAGCAAACCTTGTTTTCCATCTCATATGAATAGTGGGAAATAGGCTTGTTTTCTTTGGATACTTCTATACCTCAGCTACAGTATTTCCCTCTTTCTGTCACTCAGACTGAAAATAGGGAGCCAGAGATACCAATTTGTAAATAAAACAATTACACAACAAAAGGAAGGACTAGTTCAGTCATAGAACTTCCTAATGGAGAAGAAATCAAGTAAATTTTTTAACTTGCATGAACGGGAAGGCAATACAGTATACCAAAACAGGGTGGTTGGCAAATTTTTGCTAATAGATTATTATGGATAATAGTAAAAGTAACCGCTCTACTTTTTCCTCCTTGATTCTCAATCCTATGAATTCTAACAAATAGCACCCCTGACGTAGAGCATCTACAATACCCTCTCTTATTGAAAGTGAGGAGGCTTGAAGTACATGCTGATGAAGAGCAAGGATTGTAGATTTCAGTAGAGATTACAATTCAACGTAAAGAGAACCAGTTCCTCACAACAGGATCAATAGGGACCTCACAACAGGATCATGATGAGTGGGGAAAAGACTGAAATTGTCAAGGATTTTATCTGTTTGTATCCATAATCATTGTTCATGGAAGCAGCTGGCAAGAGATCAAATGGTGCGTTGTGTTGAAAAATCTGCTGCAAAGACCTCTTTAAAGTGCTGAAAAGCAAGGACTGAGGTGTGCTTGACTCAAGTCATGGGATTTCTGTTACCTAATACCAATGTGAAAATTGGACGTTGAATAAAGCAGACCGAGGAAGAACCAGTGCATTTGAGTTACGATGCTAGTGGAGAATATTCTCAGTACCGTGGACTGTGAAAAGAACAAACAGATTTGTCTTTGAAAAAGGACACCAGAATGTTCCTTCAAGGCAAGGATGGTGACACTTCCTCTCCAGGATTTTAGACATGTTGCCAGGAGACCTGAGTTCCTGGAGAAGGACTTCATCCTTGGGAGAGGGGTAGACCCTCAGCAAGATGGACTGACCCTGGCTGCCACAAAGGGCTCCAACACAGGAACAATTGTGAGGATGGCCCAGCCCCGGGCTTCCGTTCATAGGGTGCTCTGAGTCGGAACGGACTCCATAGCCCCTAACGTCATTACCCCAATGTATCAAATCAAAGTGTTGCTGCCCAGCTGCAAGGGGGCATGTAAAGACCATTCCACACGTTCTTATAAACTAACTGCTTCAGAGTGATGGGGATACACGGCGAAGTCGTGAATTACATGAGCACAAGTTCATATATTATTCCCGGCAAAGTGAGTACTCTGGCCTGATAACATAAGGGCACCAGCCTCAACCTTCAGCCTCCCGGCCCACAAGAAACACTGGAAACAGGAGAAGCATGAGTGCAGGAGTTAGTCTGAACATCACTGGTGAAAGACGTGCTTTTGTTTTTATGCAATAGTAAATGTTTTGCTACTTCATTCCACTTCTAACCAAAGCTGCTTCTCTTCAAGTCATTTGTATTGGAAAGTTGTCACACTGACTTAAAGGAGAGGGTTTTTAAATGCATGCTAGAGTGTAATGTAAGATACAATAATAATTTATAAATTATCAAGGGTGCATGGGGGAAGAGGGGAGGAGGAAGGGAGGGGGAGGGGGAAAAAGGAAAATGAGCTGATTCCGGGAACCCAAGAGGAAAGCGAATTTGGGGAATAATGAGGGCAACAAATGTATAGATGTGCTTTACACAATTGATCTATGTATTGTGATGAATTGTATGAGCCCCAATAAATTGATTTAAAAAATGTATGCTAGAAGAAGAATTTTTTAAAAAACGGAATGTGGATAAGATGAAAAATCTATTGTTAATCTTAAAATTTAGAAATGCAAAACCAATATTAGTAATTTAATATATGGTTTCACTTATTAATAGAAAATGATTAGTGAATTAGGAGACAAGCCAATATAATATATACTAAATAGAGATTTAATAAAAGAAAAATTAAAAAACTCATTGCCATATGATAGATTTTGACTTGTAGCTGCCATCTATATGAGTTGATGCCAACTCCTAATGATTCTATAGGACAGGGTAGACCTGCCCCCCGGGAGTTTCTGAGACTGTAACTCTTTATGGAAGTAAAAAGCTCCATCTTTTCTTGAGGAAAGGTTGGTAGTTTTTTGGTATGGCCGGTTGACTAGAGAAACAAATCCAAAGACACTCATTTATGTGTAAGAGGGAGCTTTATGTCAAGGAGTAATTGGAAATCAAGAAAATATCCCAGTCCATTCGAGATCAAGTCCATACGTCTGATACCAGCCCATAGTCCAATACTAGTCCATAAATCCCTCTTCAGACTCATGCAGCCACATGCAATGATGCAGAATGCAGGATGATCACAAGTCAGTGGGTGAAGAGTCATGTGGATCCAATGGCGGTGGATGCCTTCTCCAAGTCCATGAGTGGCTCACCAGCAGAAAGGTGAGGCAAAGAGAGAAGGGGGCTGGCCTCAGTGAGCCATTTATCTCAGTTTTGCCTCCAAATGAGGTCATCAAGCTGTGACCTGATTGGCAGTTTAATTCCACCCCTACACTTTATCAAGTTGACATGAAAGTATGTAACTACCAGTTTTGAACTGCTGACCTTGCAGATAGCAGCCCAACACTAACTACTACACAGCCAGGGTTCCTTACTGTTTGACAAGGGCTTCTTAAATGAAAATATGAGAAGAGGGGAGAAGAGAGACAGAAGCTAGAGTGAGACCATACTTGCCCTCATGAAGTCAGCACTGAGGGTATGGGTGCTATAACAAAGTGTGGTGAAGAAATCAGATAGTCCAGATATAAGAAAGAACAATGTCTGAAGCCTAAAAGGCTTGTCTTTAAACAAGTAGCCATCTAAGTGAGATGTCAGTTAAGTACATATGATAGGAGCACACCAGCCAATGTGCCCCAAAGATTGTAAATAATAAAATCTAAGATCTGGGAAAGAAATTGTATTGTGCTCTGAGCACCTGGTTTGCAGAAGTCTACAGATGACAGTGGAAGCCCCGAATCTATTTGCAGCATCTCCACACAGGTTAAGCCTCCATTGAACGCCCTTAGATCATTGGCCAGCTATGAATAGACTTGTCCTCAGACAGAGTGCTTTGGAAAGTGGATTACTGCTGATATAGTTAGGCTAAAATGTAACATATTATCATTTGTTTTCCTTTTTACCCATTTCTAATCTGTCCGGTTTCTATTGTCTTCTGCTTTCTCTGTGCTTTATTTTGTTGCCCTTGTTGTGTTTTGTTGTTGTTGTTGTTGTATGATTCTCTGTATATGAAATTCAGGACAGGTAATCCATAGAGACAACAACTAGATTAATAATTCTTTAGGATTATGCCAGGGGAGGTTAGCGTAAATAGAGAATTTATAATAATGGGTACAAGAATGAAGAAAGTGTTCTAAAATTGACTGTGGGATGGATTGCAAAACTCTTTTCAATATATTTAAAACATTGAATTATGTGGTATATAAACTATATGTCAATAAAACTATTTTTTTTAAACAAAAATAGAGTGAGAATGTCCAATATGCATGAAATTAGAGTGTTAGAAGGAAAGGGTAGATTAGAGCAGAAAAAAAATGTATAGCTATATATACTAGCAAGGAATTTTTCAAGTCTGAAATAGAGTCAAGGATTCTTTAAACACCTACAGAAGTGTATGTGTGTGTGGGTGGGGTGGGGATTAATCTGAAAAACACACCAAAATACTTCTCAGGTGGGAATGTCAATTGGTCTTATACTCTGCTACTCTGTAAACTGTTTTAATTTTTTCAACTAAAATTGAAATTTTGTATACCCTGTGATCCAGTAATTGTACTTTTTAAGTTCAAACTTAACAAATACGTGGCACATGTGCACCAAGAAACAGATAAGAATGTATATAGAATAATTGTTTACAATAGCTTCAGATTGCAAAGTATCAGGATATTTATCAAGAATAAAGTGAACAAATAAATTGTGGTGTATTCAAGCATGGGCTTCAGCAATGCAAATAAAGAACAACTACATAGAGCAACACAGATGATTCTTATAAACAATAGAATCCAGGAAGCCAGAAACAAAATAATGCAAACTATGATTCCACAGTTTTTGAATTTAAAAACTGGGTTTGTGTCACTGAATCATGCATGTCACGTAGAAATTGTTGAAATGGTTAATGAGTTGTTGTGTATGTTTTCACCACAATTAAAAACACACAAACAAACAAACAAACAAAAGAGGGACTCCCCTCAGGTAGCAGTCAGAGGGTCTCAATGGAAGGGGTTCCCAAGAGGCTCTTTTGATGTTGACATGAGCGGCATTTAAAAGGGTATTTGTTTCATGATGATTCTTTATTGTGTACATTTATTTGTTTTTCATTTTCTTTCTGTTATATTTTCCAGATGCACCCCTCCCCCACAAATTTCTTAAAATGAGTCATACAGGTTTTAAAAAATGAGTCATAAAAGTTAAGGAGTCTGCTTATGATTTATCACCTAAAGATATTTGATGGAATGAAAATAACAAAAGGAATCGTGGGTGCATTTTTGTTTCTTTGGAAGCTTCTCCCCCTTTTGAGGTGATGACCTGGAGTCTCCTGTCTGTAGCTAGCCTTATTTATGCACACACAGTCGTGTACACCTTCTGATGCTGCTCCACCAATGCTGTCTTTGCCCACCTGCTTTGCTTCCTTGGGATTTGCCCTTTGTGAATCACAGCTCTTAAGACTGCCATTCCTATGCACTGAGACATCATTAAATACCTAAGTTCCTCTAACAGAGCTGCCTACCAAACAGCTGTTACATCAAATGCTGATGTACCCACTTCTCATTTTTGTCATTTCTTTATTTAGAATGCTGATAGTATTTTATACCATCACAACAGTTCAAAAACAAGTTCTTCTACCACATGGATAAACCTTGAAAACATTATGCTAAAGGCAAGAAGTCAGAAACAAAAAACCCCACTCATTATTCCATTTACATGAAATAATCTGGTTTAGGAAACTCCATAGGGATTTTGGTGGTTTCCTGCTGTTAAAACCCCAAAGTCCAATGCCATCAAGTCAAGTCTGACTCATAATGACCGGAAATAGGATTTCCCAGGTTGTAAATCTATCCAGGGGAAGACAGCCTCGTTTTCTTCTGCAGAGCAGTGATGGGCTTGAAGCTTCAAAGGTTAATGGCCCAAGGCCTTATCCATAGCGCGACCAGGGTGTGAGAGATGAGAAATAACTACTAAAGGTTATGGGGTTTCTTTTTGGGGTAATGGAAATGTTCTGGAGCTAGTAGTAATGATAACAAAACTTTGTGAACATACTAAAAACCAACATAAAGGATAAGTTTTATGGTAGGTGGATTATAGCTGAATGAGGTTATTTTATTTTTCAGGTGTAAAGCAGACACCTTAAATTTTAAAAAAGGTTTTGTTATAGCTAGACAGACAACTGGCTGGATGCAGCACAAAGATGGTATGAACTTTTAGTGTTTATGGTACTCTTGTGCATTAAAATGTTTTTCTTCCATGTGTGTGAATAAGCTATGAAAATTGATTAACTTAAACCAGAAATTTCAGTATTTTAATTATATATATTGAAGGTTTTTAAAAACTTCTGTGACTATAACTCTTTTAAAAATTATTATTATTAAAGGATCATTTTATTGGGGGCTTTTATGTTAAATGTTGTTACTCCTGTTACATCAAAGTTGATTTTTGCTACCTAAACCTGAAGAATATTATGTCATCAGTATATTTTACATAATTTGAAATAGTTAATTATCAGTGAAATGATTTAGGATGTTCCCAGTCCTCATAATTTACACATAGAATTCTGATTCGAATTTGATTAATAGACATTGTAGATACCCTGTCTTTTCTCTGGGTTTGGTTAAGATTTTCTTTCTTTTTTTTATTTTTTAAGATTTTCTTAAAGTTTAGACATTTCTTTGCTTCCTTAATCAATATCGTTTTCTTTTTCTGGAATTTCTCTGAAAAAGTTAATTCTGGCAGGATGAAATGAGTCACAAATTCACCACAGGGACTCTATCCCTTTGGGGTCACAAATAACAAAAAAGAGTGTACTTTTGGATGGCCAAGTTAGCATTGCAACTATAAAACTATTTTGTTGCTACTTCATAACTGCAATTTTGCTACTGGTCATTCGACCCCCAAAGGGGTTGCCACCCACAGGTTGAGAACCGCTGCTCTAGAGCCTCAGCGTTTTAGATGCTTTACTCCGGAATCAGGATGCTGGCAGTGCTGACTCCTGAGGACTCTGGAAGAAGCTGCTCCGTGTTGCTCTCCTGGCTTCTGGGAATTCTTAGCAAGCTTGTCTTTCTGGGGTTGTAGCGTCTTGATGTGATTGTCTTCCCTCTGTCGCTCTCCCGTGTGTCTATTTCTCTTTTTAGAAGGACGTCAGGCAGATTGGACTACAATGAAATGTGCAAAGACATAGAGTTGAATAACCAAAAGCTCAGCGATGGTTCGTTTTCTTTTTTTCATCATTTTATTAGGGGCTCATACAACTCTTATCACAATCCATACATCCATCAATTGTGTAAAGCACATTTGTATATTCGTTACCCTCATCATTCTCAAAACATTTGCTTTCCACGTAAGCCCCTGGCATCAGCTCGTGAATTTTCCCCCTTCCCTCCCCGTTCCCCTCTCCCTCGTGAGCCCTTGATAATGTATAAATTATTATTGCTCAGCAATTTTTCATGGAGAAAGAAGCAAAGAGAAAAATCAAGTCTTTAGAGCTGAAGTAGTGACAGATTTTATGGAGTGTGTGTGTGTGTGTGTGTGTGTGTGTGTGTGTGTGTGTGTGATATGCCCGGTAAAGCACAGGGCCAAGAAACAAAGAGGAAGGCCCTCATCAAGATGGATGGTGATTGCAATGCGTGTGAAGATGCGGCCGGACTGGGCAGTATCTCGTTCTGCTGTACACAGGGCCACTCTGGGCCAGAACTGACTCGAGAGAACCCAACAGCAACGACAACAGCAGGTGTGCGAGTGTAGAAAGAACTGGTCAACTGCCAACCATTTCAAGAGGTAACAGGTGAACAGCATGGAGTTGGACATGTCTGACTGTGTCAGTACAGATTGACTAGAGAAACAAATCCAGAGACACTCGTATATGTATAAGAGAAAACTTTATATCAAAGAGTAATTGTATATTAAGAAAACATCCCAGTCCAATCCATGGGAAGTCCATAAATCCGATATCAGCCCATATGTCCAATCCTAGTCTATAAATTCTTCTTCAGACTCACACAGCACATGTAATGATGCCGAATGCAAGAAGGTCACAGGGCAGAAGGTGGAACGTCTGGGGATCCAGTGGCAGTAGAGGCATCTCAACGTTGGCACGTCTCCACGTGTCTCCTCCAGCTCTCTGAGTGTCTCAACAGCAGGAAAGGGAAGGCGGGGAGAGAGGTCCCTCCAGTGAGGTATTTATTGCTATTCCACCTCCAAATGAGGTCATCAACTGCGACCTGATTGACCCCTTTGGTCAAGTTGCCAGATTATTTAACTGCCACACTGACCGTCTCTGGCTTCTCCATTGCCATAAGACAAGAGTCAGTTATGACTCCATGCTCCATCCTTAGTTACCTGTTCCAGCACCAATCATGCCTCCATGCCATATTACATCTATGCTGGGTTTGAAAATTCATTACAGTGGCCACACGGAACTCACAAACAATACTCACAATTAAGGGAGTTTATTAGGGTTGTCAATAGGACACCAGAAGTCAGCACCAGCAAACAATAAGAGTACAGTCACTGGTCCACAGCACCATCCTCAACCAACAGCCAACTTCTCTCCAGTCCTCGGTCTCTCAGAAACATACATGGTCCTTTGCCCTTTGCCTCCATCGGTGAGAAAGCCAGCCTGCCTGTCTCTCAGTCCTAGGCCTCGTCCATAGTCAGGCCAGATGAGACGGTGCCCCATTGTCTTGGGGCTGCTCCTCTGAGTCTCCATGCCACAGTCTGTGTAAGGCACCTGATCTTGCCTGCCTTTACCAACTTCAGACACAGCTACTGGACTCCCTCTTTCAAAGTCCTCGGAGGTCTGACTCTCTCATGCTTTAAGGATAGCTCAGCCTTACAGAGGGTGGGAGTGGGGGTGGGGGTAATGGGTAGGGACTGGTGTCCCACCCAATCATTTGCAGGGAGTTACAGAGACTTGTGTGGAAGAGGTCTATTAAGAAATTTCACTCTACCACCATTACATAGAACCAAGAACTGATGATACTAAAGGAAGAAATCCAAGCTGCAATGAAGGCATTAGTGAAAAACAAGGCCCCAGGAATTAACAGATTACTCACTGAAATAATGAATAATAGTGTTTCAACAATGCCAAACACTATGGAGCAGTTCTACTTTGACCTTTAGGGTCCATTCTATGATAACAGATCTGCTTTAAGCTCATTTTTGAAGCCATTGTGTCAACCTATCTCATCTAAGGCCTTCTTTTTTTTCTGCCTCTGCATTTTCACAAACATGATGTTCCTCTCTAGGGCCTGGTCTCTCTTAATAACATGTCCAAAATATGTGAGACAAAGCCTGGCCATCCTTGCTCTAAGAAGCATTCTGCCTGAACTTCCTCCAAGTTATCTGTTTGTTCTTTTGGCAGTCCACGGTACTTTGAATTTTCTTCGCCAACATCATAGTTTAAATGGCTCAACTCTTTTTTGGCCTTCTGTTTTCTTTGTCCAACTTTCACACGCATGTGGGACACTTGAAAATACAATGTCTCAGGTCAGTCATATCTTTGTCCTCAAAGTAACCTCCTTGTTCTTCAATACTCTAAAGAGGTCTTGTGCAGCAGATTTACCTAATGCCTAATGCAATGCTTAAGTTTGATCTCACTCGAAGAGCTGTGGCTGTTGAGGAGTCGCAGTGGCACAGTGCTTACATCGGGGTGCTAACAGCAGGTCAGCAGTTTGAAACTACCAAGAGTTACAGACTTAGGGACTCACAGGGACAGTTCTCCCCTGTCCTCTAGGGCCACTGTGAGCTGGCATCTGCTTGATGGCAGTGAGGTTGATTTGATCAACTTAAAGACAAATGCCCCAAGTTGATGTGGGATACTATGCTACATTCATGTGGACATACATTCTGAGATCTTACACAATATAATTTTGAGAAGGGATATATTCTTTTAGATATATTCTTTCTTCTATTATGAACACTATATGCTTTATTATGCAGAATTGTCTGTTTACAGTACAATCATCATGACTAGAGTAATTAACATGTAAATGACACTTTTATCTCTAAGTTTTGGGATTGATTTAAAGTAGCAAACATCTTTTGGTAGAAAGGTTATTCTGAATGATTCCTTTGTATACAAATCTCACTGCCATCGAGTCAACTCAGACTCACAGTGACCCCTTAAGGGCAGGGTAGAACTGTCCCTGTGGGTTTCTGAAATTGTGACTCTTTCCCAGAGTAGCAAACCTCTTCTCCCGCGGAAGGGCTGGTGGTTTTGAACTGCAGACTTTGCAGGTAAACAAACCAAGTGTCCTCCAGCTGGTTGGGGCAGAGGGCGGGGCCGCCAAGATTTGTGGGCGGAGTCGCACAGAGACGGGGAGGGCTGTTTGCTATTGCTGGGCCGGATTCGGCTCCTCGAGAGCCACTCGGCTCTTTTCGGCTCCAGCTCTGGCCGGGAGTCGTCAATTTGGCGCACGCGCACTCGACTTCACTGCTCCTCGGGTCGCGCTTCGTCTGGTCTTTTCACTTCCTTCTCGTTGGAGCTGTATCCGGGTCGTTTCTTTACCCATTGTCTCAGGCAGTCGGCCTCCGACGGTGCCAATTTGGGGTCTTTTGTTGTTTCTGATGCAGGCTAATAAAGTTTTTCTTTCTTTTATTTTTGCTTCCAGTTTTAGCGGGGGAAATTAGCACCCCGGGCCGCCAGTTCGCCGCGCTGCATGGGCCAGAGGGCGCCGCCGGCCGGGGCGCGCCGTGGGCAGGGGCGCGAGCGGCGGGAGCTGGGTCTGCGAGGACTCGGGGGCGGGCGGGGACCCGCGGGGCTGCTGCTGCTGCGCCCCGACCGGGTCGGCGGCGTCTCCAGTTCTAAATAGCATCCTTCGGACTTGGCCCCGCGGCCCCACTCCCCGATCTCGGTGCTGCCTGGGCTCTGGCATCCTCTCCCTAGGTGTCCTCCAAACGATCACCTCACGGATTCCTTAGTAAGTGTGTCCGAGGCCTCCGAGGGCCGAGAGGTCCAGCTCAGCCCTCCTACGGAACAGGAGGAGCCGGGCGGGTGGGCAGTCTGGTGGCGACCCTTCGTGGGCGGGCCGGCCCCCCTCCAGGGTCTGCAGGAATGCACAGGGTTTCTTGGAGTCCCTGGGCTTTGCATTTTCCTATGGACTGATCACTCATCACAGTGTCTGAATGAAGCGTTGCGAGCAAGCCCCAGAAACAGCCCTGCAAGGTGTGGACTTGGAGGGTCAGCTTTGATTTTGGCCCGTCTGGGATTGCATTGAGCCTTCAGGCAATGGCTAAGCGTTTGGCTGCTCAGGCTGGCAGTTAGAACCCACCAGGCGGTTGGAACCCCCCAGCTGCTCCTGGGGAGAAGGATGGGGCAGTCTGCTTCCGGGTATGGATTACAGTCTTGGCAACCCCACGGGGCAGTTCGACTCAGTCACATCGAGTCACTTTGATATGGCTGCATGGTAGAGGGCTTGCTTTCTGGGGCTGGGGGGCCAGTGTGGGTTCACGTTGTGTGCACGGGTGCCCATTAGATTTCCAGCCCTTCCAGGCTGGTGCCCTCCTCCCAAACACCCCCTAGCCCCCGATAAACCTTTTCTGGAACTGAAGTTGATTTCCTGCGCGATGGCTGTATCTTTCCACAGCACCATAATTCCCGTTGGTGTGATGAATGACGATGGTACTATTTTTCTCTTAACAGTGGATCGCAGCTCCAAGAGGAGGCAGGTGAAGCCTTTGGCAGCTTCTCTGCTAGAAGCTCTCGATTACGATAGTTCAGATGACAGTGATTTTAAAGTTGGAGATGCTTCAGGTAATCGTTTGCTTCACTCTTCCCTTCTTCCAGCTTTCTGGACTTGGCTTATTTTCAGATTTCTTTCCCCCTCTTTTCAACAATCAGTTTTGGTTCCATGCCGATTTAACGTCAAAGCACATTAACGTCATTTATTTTGTCCATTTGGTTTCCCATATTTCCCCAAGATCCTGTCACTAGATCCTACCATTGCTTGTTTTTGCTGTTATTTATTAGCAAGCAGGGAAGGCCTTACTCCAAAGATGCAAAAGCATTTTCTTTATGGATACCTTAAAATATAGGTATGTACATTTCATGGGTCAAAAAGAGTCCGGGATTTCTGGCTTGTGAGAGTCATGCGGGCCATAAACGGCCCAGGAGCAGGATTCTTTTATTTTCAAATCACTCCTACCCCGGGGAGTTTGTTTTTTTCTGTCTTTAAGCAGAATAAAAATTTTAACTTTAAGTTATAGTAGGGACTGCATTTTGTGGCTTCGGTGTTTCAGAAATTACTGAGGCATAAAGCATGTATCCTTACTCATCATATTTTATGATTTTAATGATTTTTAAAGGTAATAATTTATATATAAAATAAGAAAGTATACAAGGGAGTACCCCCAAAACCCTGGAATTGCACTGGGCAGAGCAGAGCATTTTCCCCGCTAGGCGGGCACCTCGCATCTCGCATTGCGCTCTGAGAGAGTGCACCCAGTGGAGTGGCCTGGGACGTTCTCTCTGGTCACAGTGAATTTTTTCATGAAAGCAGTTTTTCTCTGACCTCGTTTTTTGTGATGGCCGATTTAAGAGAACAGCGTGCGGCTGTGAAATTTTCTTTCCTCTGGAAAAATGCCGCAGAAACTATTGTGATGTTGAACGCAGCTTCCAAGGATAGCGCTATGGCTCAAACTAAAGTGTATGAGTGGTTTTCTCTTTTCAAAAAAGGTGAAATGTCGATTGATGACAAACCTGGTTCTGGATATCCGTCAACTTCTCGAATGGACAAAATTGTTGACTCAGTGCATTTTTAGTTTGTTTACCAGGTCAGACTGTTAATCAAGCTTTCTATTTAGAGGTTCTGAAAAGATAGCATAACAGTGTGCGACAAAGAAGGCCTGATTTGTGGCAGATGGGGCACTGCTTTCGCCACCACGACAATATACTTGCCCCTGCAGCCATCTCAGTGCACCAGTTTTGGAAAAAAAACATCATGCCTCTCTTGGATAGAATCACAGATTTGACAAATGGATTAAGCATAATGGAGAATACTTTGAAGGTGATAAGGTTTTGTAAAAAAAAATAACTACATAGCTTTGAAAAAAATTCCTTTTTTCTTTTTTTGGGTACCCCCTTGTATAAAATGTAGTTTCTCTTTTGTAGCTTTTCAGCATAGAACCTTAACTGAAGGAATCTGAAAAACATTTATGTTAAAATAGTTTCTATAAAAAATACTAATCCACACACATGAGAAACAAAAATTAGTTATTATCCTGTGTCGTTTGATGGAAGTTAAATAAAGTGAGAAATCAAAGGCCTTCTAATTTCATCCAGCTTTTTAATATCCTTCCTGAAAGTTTCCTAGAGTAGCCCTCCTGTCAGATTTTCTCTGTAGGGTCAGTAGGGAGAGGTGAAATTAAGCTGTACTGTGTTACTTGTTGCACATTTAATAATGTCAGCAAGCAATATTGCTTTATGCTCTACTGAGACTTTTTCTTTTAATACTAATTTTTATAATAAATCAGTGACTGAGATATTCTTTTATTTATAAAGATCAGGTTACTGAACTTATAGAAGTTGCATGAAGTCACTCAGGTGGTAATAAGTCTGATTTTTATGTCTTTAGATTCCAAAATATTTTCACCGTTCAGTTCTTAGAGGATACCGATGTGCTGTTAACCACATAGATATTGTAGTTGCCTAATTAGTTCTTGCTTAGCAAGTTGCTAAGTTTAAGTGCTTTTTAATCTTGCTTCTGGGTCTTCAGTCCTTCTGCCATTTAGTCAAGGAGCTGAGTGGCTCACTAGTTAGTAGCTGGCTGTTAACCAGGACTGCTCCTTCTCTGTAGCACCTTCATTGATGTTTGGTAATTAATAAAGAAAGGCATACTGGAGATGTGACAGGAGTTAACATTTAAATCTATCTTCTTAGTTCTGTTGAAACTTTTGCAAGCATGTTCTTTTTGGCTAGAATATATATATTTTAATTTTTGGTTTATAATACAAATTGTGGTAGCAATTAAAAACAGACAGTAATAATTGGGTCTCAGAAAGTATGACTTACTCAAGTACCATTATAAAAAAAACTCCAAAGCATATTTTCTGTAAGTATTCTGTAATTATTTTTGTCACAATACGTCTGTGGTTTTTTTCGTTGGTAGCTCTTCTTCTTTTACTGACATTGAGTCATTCACTACAGGCCTCATTTTTCTTTACGAGGGACAGCACAGTCCAATTTACAAGGGCAAACTACACTCTCACAGCACTTTATGGTTTCAGGTTAAGTAGTGACTCCTGGCCTTGTTAAATCCCAATCAGAATGCTCAATCTGTGAAAGTTTGTAGGGTGAGTTTGGTTAGGTTGGCGATATTTTTTTCTAATTAAATTTGATAGTTTTTATCAAATTGTTGTATCTGTTCTGCTGTACTAGGCCCTTACTTTGCCCGGAGAGAGCTTAAACATGTGACGTCAGATCATTATTGCACATTACTGATTTTAATTAGCCATTACTTTATTTTGGTTATCTGAATAGTTCTTCATACATTCATGCTAATGAGAGTTCAGTAGAAAATAATGTCATTGAAAAGGAAAAAACAATCATAGTTTCTACTATTGCTTCATAGCATACTGGTGCCTCTCTACAGCTAAGATGTTGGTTTAGTATAGATTACTGGTAGTTTTTGTTTGAATCTTTTCTCTTCTGTACCTAAGGTAGTATATTTAATTGGAATTTATAGGAAATAAAATATTAGCTATATTACTGGTTTTCAAACATATGGAGATTAAGTTTGAGATGGAGAAACTCACAGCTGAATATCTGTCCTGATTATAGCTCTTGCAAAACACCATGTAGAAATGGCTCATTGGCTTTCTTAGACTTAAAAGCCAAACTAGATTGGTTGGGAACAATTTTGTTCACTGTGCATTAGCTTCTTCTGATCTTCATTTTGAAATTCAGTCTGTAAAAATTTTATATCTCTTTGAATTTAATAATAAGCATATAAAACACTGAAAGGTTATATTCAACCTTGCAGATAACACACTTTTAGTCGCATACTTTTCAGGTGATGCAATAGGAAAAAAAGAAGGCAACATTGCTGACAAATAATTGGCTAGTGATCTTAATAAAGATAATAAATATGAGCCCATCTTTGGCGGTGTAGTATGTTAATGCCGTGGGCCACTCAGGAGAACGAGGAAGCTTTCTATTCCCTTCAAAGTTGACACTCTTGGAGACCGGTGTGGGCACTATGAGTTGGAGTCAACTCGATGGCAGTGAGTGAGTGAGAAACTGAGAAACTGAAAATAGCTAAAGTGAGAGCAAAGCTCATTTTTTAATCAAGACAGTCAATAAATTTTAAAATAAAATTGTATATAACACTGAAAGCCTAGAAATGGGTGTTATTATTAGAAACATGGTGATAATCACCAGAAGAATCCTAGATAAAAATATTAGGGGGAGTCACATGTAACAGTAGAATATTGGCAATTTCATGGCTCATCCTCGTTAAAATGAGTATATTTGAGATTTAGGCCTAGATTGGGAGTAGAATAAATTATTTATGTATGTTACACAATCTATAAAATGAATGCTTTTATACATGCATGCATGAATGACCTTTTGTTAAACAAGACAAACTAGGACTAGTGGGGACTAGAGTTCCCACCAAAAGAAAGAAGGTTAGCTTTAGACCTTGTGCAGTGGTGAGTTTGGTTAGGCTGTATGATTGGAAAATAATTTAACTGGAGGAAGAGTTAGAGACTTTGATTTTTGTGCTTAATCTGACTTTGGATAAGTGGACCAAATTATATTCATTAACCATCTATAGTTTTCTATATCACTACTATGTGCTTTGCTGAGTTTGTAAAGCAGTAATAGTAGTAATACTAATGATAATAGAGCAATTAAATAAAATGAGGATGCGTTGAAAGCATGACTATTATAGCATTTGTAGTTCAAGACTTTCAGAGGAATTTGGTTTATTTTCTACTGGATTGATTTTGAAAAGATCTCATGGAGGAAATAAGAGTTGAATTTTGAACTGAAAGAGGTGATAGCATATTTAGATAAATTACAATCTAGGTAGGGAAAGCATGAAGTATATATACGTGGAGATAGAAAAATGTCAGGTATAGTTCAGGATCAGAATTGGGTAAAAAATAGTAGAAGCAATAAGTCCGGGAAAATAGAATGACGTCAAACTGAAGTCTTCCCCACTAGACCAGGGTTTCTCAATCTCGACACTGTTGGCATATTGTGTTGAAAAAGTCTTTGTGATCGGGTGTTTCCTTGTACATTGTGAGATGTTTAGCAGCATCCCTAGTCTGTACCTACTAGAAGCAAGCCAATAGCAGACCTCCCCCCTCTTTTATGGTAACCATTGACCCCTTGGGGGCTTTGTGGTCCCTGCTTAAGAACCTTATGTCTACATTTATTCAGAAAACTTAAGGTGACAGAGTTGGAACTAGAGTCAGAAGTAGAGGATGAGTTGACGAGACTTGTTGATGGGTTGGCTATTTTAAGAGATTTATAGAATGAGTCACAGATGGCCCTAAGATGATAGCTCCGAATAACCAATAAACTGATGATGTATTATATATTGTATATATGTATAGTACTAATCACTGTTGCAAGGATCGATGAATCCGATATTTAAAATAGACGCACGTATTGCAAAAGATGGTTCTTTATTTTGTAAAGCTAACATAAAACTCTGAGATTTGGTTTTATTTAATATTTAAAATCATGGGGAAGCTTAGGTATTGAATAGAATGGTATTGATGGTTGATTAATTTATTTCAGTTTTATTTAATATTCTAAAGGGATTCTCGAAGGTTGGTTTTTAAAATTTTATACAAATAATTCTTATATTGTGTATAGTTGAAATAGCTATTGTTAGGGAGCTTTTCTTAGATTGTCCATTTGGGAAAGGTTTTGTTTTTTTTTTCCTTTTATTTAACTGAGTGGGAAGTAGGGATTTCAATTCAATTATTTTTCAGTGTAGACAAGTTTATTGTACACTTGAACTTATCTCTGTGTTATACCAAGATATCTTTTTGTGACGTGGTTGACTCCTTAAGACAGGAGCCCTGGGCCGTGCTGCCTGATAAGTGTTGGACTAATAACTGCAAGGATGGCAGTTCAAACCCACCAGGCACTCTGTGGGAGAAAGACGGGGCTATGTGCTCTTGTGAATGTCTACAGCTGTGGAAACTCTGTTAGGGTCCTGAGTTGGCATTGACTCCATGGCACGAAATTGGAGTCTGACCCATCATTAGTCTGGTCCTTGTTTTTCTTTTTTAGGATGTGGGAGTGAAGGATTTGGAAGATGTCACAAAATCATCTTTTGAGTTTGTGTTTTTCTTGGCAAACTATAAATTATAACTATGGACACCTAAGACCTGGTCTTTCTTACTGACATTACCAAATTGTATTTATAGTTAAATATCTTTTAATAGATCCCTGATCCCGTGGACTTGCAGCTAATATAATGTGTGTGAAGAATAAAAGGTTGAACTGGATTTGAGGGAAAATTTCACATTCTTCTGTTAATAAAAAATAAATTTGAAGCATTTAATTTTAAAAAGCCATTACTTTCTTTTCTGGCCTGAGTAGAAAACAAAATCAGTTTCTCTGCACTTAAATAACAACAACAAAATGATAGGCGTTGGCAACAAACAACCAAAACACCACCACAAAAATTCCTGACATTCTGTAAAAAATTTTCAAAACATAGCTAAGTTGTATTGAGCCCAATTCTGATCTGGGACCTACATTTCTGCCCGTGTGCTTTTATAACTACTAGGACATTTTCATGGATAAAACAAGATTTTTAGAAGATGAGTTCAGAAGGACCCTCAACCCCAAACCCCAAACCCACTGCCATTGTGTAGCTTCTGACTCAGAGTGACCCTCCATGCAGACTAGAACTGCCCTTTTGGGTTCTGAGGCTGTAAATTTTTATGGGAGCGGATATCCTTGCCATCTTTCTCCCACAAAAACATCGGTGGAGTTGAACTGCTGATCCTGTGGTTAGTAGTCCAATGTGTAAAAATGGCTTGGCTTTCAGTATGTTTTAACTCTGTGTAGTCAGTGTGTGTCAAAGGCCCTCATTGCCTTAGATGTGTGGAGTTAACTCTGCTTATGAGGTTCTTATATTAAAATCAGAGTCCCTTGATGGTGCAAATTGTTCATGTGTTTGTTTTGAAGTGTAGATTGTAGGTTTGCATCTGCCCTCAGTTCCCTTGGTAAAAGGAAGGTCTGATTGTCTCAAAAAATCAGCTATCGAAAACCTTATGGTGCCAAGTTCCAGACTGCCATGACCCATACGGGCTTCCCAGAGCCCACTGACTAGAGGGCAATTGATTCACATTAGAATTCTTTTTACAAAGACAGCTTTTATATATTCTACTATGTATCATGTAACATGAATATATTTTTGTAATAAATGCATTAGAAGTATTTATTACATAAAATACATATAAATATTATAGCTGAACTTTTTTTTTTACAGGATGTGGTTTTTCTGGCAGGTTTAATTGTAGAGTTTTGAAAAATAAAAAAATCAATTATTTGTAATTGATTGTTATAATTATTGTAAAAAAATTAATTATTGTAGAGAATGGAAGCCATCTTTTTGTGATTTTTAATATTTATCTGTTCATTTGGGTGAAGACATGAGCAGCCAGATATACACCATTTTAACAGTTTCAACATGTATCGTTCATTGCCTTGAGTATGTTCTTCAAGTTGGGCCGTTGCTCTTGCTGTCTGCTTCCAGGGCATTCATTACCATTCTCCTCACCTCACCTCACCTCACCAAGCTTCCCGTCCAATCTTTGAATAGAGTCCTTTGATTGACACTAATAGACATTTATTTGTAATATCTGTTATTATTATTTTAAAATGTTATTGTTGTTAATTACATATACAACAAAACAGACACCAATCCAACAGTTTCTGTATGTCCGATTCAGTGACATTGATCACATTCTTCAGGTATGCCAACATTCTCAAGCCCCCTTTGCTGAGTTGCTGCACGCCTGTTAACATAAACTCCCTGCGCCCTGAGTTTTCTTTCTAATCTTTGACGTTGTTGTTGATTTGATCCTATGTAGTTCATTTTTAAAAGTCACTTTGGCAGTGTAGTGGTCACAAATTGGGCTACTAACCACAAGGTCGGTAGTTCAAAACCACCTGCTGCTGTTTGAGAGAAAGACAAGGCTTTCTACTCCAGTAAAGAATTAAAGTCTAAGAAACCCACAGGGGCAGTCCTGTCCTGCTCTCTAGGGTCGCTATGAGTTGGAATCGACCTGATGGGAGTGAGTCTTTATTTTTTATGGCTCTGGAGAATTCTGGAGCCCATGAGAATATGAAATTCTGTTCTGCATTTTCCCCCATTTAATCAGGATTCTTCTTTGTAATGCCTGCTCCAAATATTCAGTAATGGTAACTGGAAACCATGAAATTCTGCTCTTATGGCAAAAGAAGCAGTTGTTCATGGAGGCGATTAATCCTGTGCCTTGGTGACTTAGAGGTTAAGTGTTTAGTGGCTGAACAAAAAGTTGACTATTTGAATATGCCAGCCACTCCATTGGAGAGAGATGCGCAGTCTGCTTTCAGAACCCTCACGCCTTGGAAACCCTCTCAGGCAATTCTGCTGTGTCTTACAGAGTTGCCGTGAGTTCGAGTCAACCTGATCACACTGGTTTTTAATTTTTTGCTGTGAGTAGAAATCGTAATGGGTGATTACTAGAGTAATGCCATAGACCTAACTGGGGGTGTTAGTGTACTATATACACCAAACTGCCCTTCTCAAATCTGAACAATTCTGAATTTTGAAATACAAATAAAAAATTCTGATAAGGGGGTATAGGCCTACATGATACTGTTTTTGTGCCCTGTGCCAGATTGTTTAGGATGAGAGTGCTCTTTTTAGCACTGTTTGGAAAATGTTGTGGTTGCCTGCATGATAATCATGAGATTGAGAATAATGATTCTGTAGGACCAGAACACTAATTACTGACAACTTCCTCTATGTCTATTGTTTAGTAGCTAATTTCCTCTTACAGTTAATCATAGGCTAGTTTGAATTAATAGGAACTGAAGTGGTATAGAAATGCTTTCTTTAATCCTATTATTATTATCCCTTCTTCCTATCCTTATTATAGGTGCAACAATGTATACTGTATATTTTACTCTTGGTGCTTGGCCAAGCCTTGACTATGACATTTTTTCTTGCTCCCTGCCCATTCTTCCATTCCCCTGTTGCCATTCTTCCTCCCCCTAACAACCGATATTTTAGATTTTTATTTGTTTGATTGGTAGTAAAGAGGATTAGAAGATTACTGAGTAATGTTGGTGTAGAGGTACTAGGTTCCCTAGGCAGGATTAGAAGGCATTCGATAGAAAGCTTAGAGACCTGCCTGAGGTCTTTAATCTTCTCATCCCATATTTTTATTAATTACTGTGGGTGTTCATTTCTAAAATGGATCCATTTTTACAGTTCATCAAGTCTTTCTGTTCTTGGGGCTATAGACATTATTGCCTAGAATTTTAGAAAAGTTTAAATAACTCTTAATTTGTTAATATGGATTGCATACAAACAAACAGGATACTAACTATAGACAATGTGTTCTACATATAATGCTTAGTAGCTATTTTTTTTCTTTTATAGTTAATTACAGGGCTGGCTTGAGTTAATCGAAACTAATGGTAGGTAAATGTTTTCTTGAAAAAATGAAAATTGGTAACTTCTTTTGAAACATTTCTATGCCATTGCTGTTGTCTTATTTTACCTTATACTTGCTGCTTCTAAAATTCATGTGGTATCTTAGGATTGTGGAAAAGTGGAGTGACATAAATGTATGTCCTCCCTTTTGCTTGGGGAAAAGTGAAATCAACGAAACACAGGTTTTTGGGTAAGCTTTTCCTTACTCTGAATGTGAATCTTTTGATGTTTGCAAGTCCAGATAGTTTGTAAAAAGGTGATGTAAGGAAAGAGAATTTGGTCTACAAGCCTATTTACTTTTAGGAAAAAAATATTGCCTCTAGGGTACCAAATATTATATGAGCAATATGATACAACATGGTGATTTTCTTTTTAATGTCTGTTTTAATTTAGAATTATATAGACATTCATCTTCATTATTGCTATATTGAACTAAAACCATTGCACCAACTTCATTGATTTATTATTTAACCTGGTTGGGAATGTCTACCATTATTTGACCTAAATTTGTTTATATTATTTTGCAAGTTATCCACAAATTTTGGTGATTTCATTTGTGTCAGCGTGCTGTGTGTGTGTGTGTATGTATATACATATGTGTGGTTTTTTCTCATATTTTCAACAGATTCTGAAGGGAGTGGTAATGGAAGTGAAGACCCATCAAAGGACAGTGGCGAAGGCTCCTGTAGTGATTCTGAAGAAAATATTTTAGAGGAGGAACTAAATGAAGGTATTAAAATAAAAGAAGAACAAATAAAAAATTCTGTGGAGGAAGAAATACTCTCATCAGAAAAACAGTTAATTAAAATGGAAAAAAAGGAGGAGGAAGAGAATGGCGAAAGACCCAGGAAGAAAAAGGAGAAGGAGAAGGAGAGTGAAAAGGAAGCAGACAAAGCCACAGTGTCTGATAGCACGGCAGCTCCTGCTGCTGCCCCTGCCTCTGCCCCGAGCCCTCAGGCCGTTAATGCATCTCCGTCTGTCCCCAACACGACACCCGCCACCGAAGAGCAAGTTAGTGAGCCCAAAAAGTGGAACCTCCGTCGAAACCGACCGCTGTTGGATTTTGTGTCCATGGAAGAGCTGAACGACATGGATGACTATGACAGCGAGGATGACAATGATTGGCGACCCACTGTAGCAAAGAGAAAGGGAAGATCTGCCTCCCATAGAGAGGGGAGTGATGGAGACAATGATGATGATGAAGACGAGGGAAGTGGGAGTGATGAGGATGAGAATGACGAAGGCCATGATGATGATCATAGCAGTCCTGCCAGTGAGGTTTGCAAGAAGAAGAAGAGCAAAGTTCTTAGCAGAAACAGTGCTGATGACGAAGAACTGACCAATGATAGCCTGACACTTTCTCAAAGCAAGAGTAATGAGGTAGATCACCCGATTTTTATGATATCTGTCTGTCTGGGGAAAAGGGAATTCTTCTCTAAATCACTCTCCTAGTTATACTCTCTGGCTTCCTTGAAATCCTGTTGTGTAGACAGCTGTGGGCATTAATGCGAGCCTTACCTGTAGCATTTATTCATTTGGCCAGCAACCCTGTATTGAGCATCTTTTTGTCACCGTCCTCAAGGAGCTCACGGCCCAATAGACCCTTAGAGAAATTAGAGAAATGTTTGTATATCCAGACTTGGAAAGTGCTAGAATTTTCCATTTTCTCTTCCATCCTCTCATCCCATTGTTCATAGGACGGCCGAATGGTGCTGAGTGAATTATGAAAACAAAGGCCACCTTCATTGTGTCTCATCCACATAAAGATTCTGCTTGAGTAGAATTTAGAGTAGAGCAACAATTTGGTTACTGCCTGTCTCATACTTTTAAACACCTAATTTAAAAGTCCTTAATAGTTGTAACACGTGCCATCCGAATAGTCACGGAATCTTTGCTTTATATATGTGGAAGTAAATATGAACTATGTGTTTACATATAGTTAGTAAATAAGTATCTACAGAGAAAAACCAAAAAACCATTTCTTTTGCTTATCGTAAAACTCCAGTAATGGCTCAGACCTTCCACTTGAAGTCCTCCTGCTGAAAGTCAGGGTTACCCATTGGGCCCAGAGACGCACCCTTCAAGACTCTTCGTCAAACACATTGGTGTCTCTGTCTGTGTGTTTATGTCTGTTTTTCTTCAAACAAGAGACCGCCTTGTCATCGTACATGTTGATGTAACTGTTGACATCACATGTAGAGCTATAATAAAGTCTGACATTTCTGTTAATGTGTTAGAGTCACCAAAATTCACTCCCTTACCAAACACTTCTTTTTCTTTTTTTCCTTCTCATTTCATTGAAGTAGGTTAAACTGGTAGAAAGTATTTTTATTTTCCTTTGCTTGATTTGTTCCTTCACATTTCTTCTGCTTAAACGTTTTAACGGAGGGGTGATTATCTGTTTTAATTAAGTTTAATTTAACATATTTAGAGATTTTCTTAAGGAGGCTCTGAAGAGGTAACTGTCGGTAAAGGTGAAACAACAGTTTGCATTTTAGATCATAAAATTATCAGCTAGCTTCTAGGCTGCCCACTTTCATATAAAGAACGGTTCCTACTTCAAATGCCATCCTAATTCTTATTCCACATCTTCCTTTGGAATGAAATATTCATAACAATGTAACACAGGCAGGTCTAGGGAACTAATTTAGGGAAAAAGAGAGATAAAAAACCCCAATAGTTTATATTTTATTTTGGCATGTATCCAATTCTTATAGTACTTAGTACTCATTCGGTATCTACTGAATAAAATTACCTTTAGGAGCAGCATTACTTCCTTAATTTCATTTTTAGTTTATTTGTACATCCTTAGAAATTTTCCATGTAAAATATATAAAATTTTCATTAATAATTTGTAACATATTGCTTAATAGGGTACATTTAAAGACCACTTGAGTTTTTCCGATTTTTTACCACTAGAAGAGTGGTAAAATTTAGGTTAATAGGCCCAAATATATTCCAGGAATGAGATTCTAAAGCATCCCTTAGATAAGTGCCCTGACACAGTTGTCAAGAAGTTTCTTTTTATATTGGGTAAATTAAATTTATCTTGTGCTAATTTATGTTAATTTTCTTTTTGCTTTGTTATTTGCAGACAAGTAGAAAAGCTTGTTGGTAGGTAGTTTTCCTCAGATGATTCTTTCAGCTAAAAGATTGATAATTTTACGCCCAATAGTCTATAATTTAAGCCCTGATGATTTTTTGATGATTCTAGCTCTACCTAAATTATGCCTCTTAAAGCTAGACATTAAATTTTAATTAAAAAATGAGTGCATTTCTGTTCATGAGATAGGGATTTTAAAAGAAGTGAAAAGACAACATTTAATTCTTATTGCTTTTTGGCAAACTATTGTATCTTCTTGGTTTAAGTGTAAATTTGAATGTTTATTGCCTTAGAGTAGAGAGTGGAGTAGAGTTGATAATATGGCTCTAAAATGGCTTTAGAACAGAAATATTAACATATTTTGTTTATAAGCAGACTTTTCAGGGCAACTATATGAAACATATTTGTAGGGACCCAATTTGGGGCATCATTTGTAGGTTAATGATGCCCAGAAACTGTCATAACCATAGAGTTTCATAGGAGAAGTTTCTAAGTTGTTAAGTTAGGGTAGGTCCTTCCTTTTATAATTTTTGTGCTTAGTGAAAGCTTCTTGATTTTAGGACTTACATAATATTGAGGGCCTCAATTATTGTTTCAGGTGGCTTATTTCAGAAATGGCACCATAGCTGCGTAGTGTGATACCATTCAACCATGCAGTTTCTGCAAGACTCCACTGTATACCCATAAGGAAAAACTCTTTCAGAACCATTGAGTCGATTGATTCAGGAAAAGGAAAGTGAAAAACACAAATACCATCTTAGGACATAATTATTAAGGTAGCAGTAGTATGAAATTAGCCTTGACCTTGTGGGTATCTTGTGTTATTTAGAATTGAATACTTGATAACTTCTATTTTATAAGCATGGGCACCTGCCTTTGTCAATGGCTTTTTGACACCTTAAAATTTCAGTTTAGCCTGAATAATTCCCTTAGAATCTAGTTCTATTTTTTTTCCCTCCCTTTTCCACCATTTGGTCTTGATACTTTTGCTAAATTATCTTGTTTTATAAATTTTCTGAGATGGATTTATTTTGGGAGTGACTGTGTAGCATTTTCAGAGAATAGCTGCACTTTCCAGACTTTGAAATTCCAGCCTTTAATGAAAATTAGTATATGAGAGAAAATCTATTCAATACAAATGGTCAGATAGCAATATTTTAAGCTTCCATTTTCACAAAAAGGCAGTATGAAATCATTTGAAGTACTGTTTTATGCATGCATTCTTATCCCCTTTGCTTATTAGAAAACCCTCTTTTTAATGTCAAATGGGTTAATTGTATTGCCATGTTACAAAATGGCCAGTACCTCCCAATTGTTGCCAATTAAAATGTAACAGTTTTGCTAACATTTATAAAAGACCGTTTTTCTGTGGGGCCTCTGTCTTACTAATTGAATATTTTATACGCATTTTAAAACAAAACAAATTGCTTGAAGTTCTAAAAAATAACCTTTTTGTAACTGTCCAAAAATTAATTTTAATTCCTGATAATTCAAAGTGGTTTCGCATGACATTTCTGGAATTAACTTAAAACTTTATCCTGTTATATATATGGTTTAAAATTCTTTATATAGAGTAAACATATAATAGGACCATGAAGAACATTGGACAATATTATCTGTTATTTTGTGTGTACATTTTTTTATCCCAAGGTAAAAATGAAAAGAACTTGATATATAATATACTATACTATATTACCATACCATCCCATTTCAAACCAATATCAAACTTTCTGTCACTGAATGAATTCTGACTTTGACTGAATCTATAGGACAGAGTAGAATGCCCCCTGTGGGTTTCCCAGTTTATAAATCTTTGCGGGAGCAGAAATCACATCTTTCTCCTTTGGAGTGACTGGTAGTTTTGAACCACCAACCTTATGGTGAACAGCCCAACACCTAATCCACTAGGCCACCAGGGCACCTTTGTAGTGCCATATCTACTCTTCATGTAATTGCATTAGGTTCATAAAAAATAAAGTGCTCTTTTGCCATTCAGAGCCCACTTTACTAAATTCTAATCTTTATGTTTAAACCATAGTTTTAACGTTAAAGTTTAGCTTCAATATTTTCTCCAGAAACTTAAAAGATGACATAAAACTTTAGAAATAGCAGAAAGTGATCATAAGTAGGTTTTTATTTTCTTATCACAAGTGTGCTTAAGCCCATGTTTGATGTATGAAAGAGAATTTAGATGATAACTTTTTAAAAAAGGATGATATATTCAGATATTCTTATTGAAACATTGCCCAGGAAATATCTCCGTAACATTGATTAGGATAATTTTTAACCCTTTAGTTCCCTTGATGTTTTCCCCTTTGCTTTACATTTCTCTCTTAATAGTTTCAAATGATCAGATCATAAGACCAGAAATACCAGTTAATTTTGTTTCTTTTTTTCTGCCTCTAAATTGTAAGATAGGGATACATGATACAGAGATATAATTTAGGCAAGTACCTTTTCTGAGAAAGCAATATTGAACAAAAAGCAAATAGAGGGATTAGGTCTATCAATTCATTATTTCTTAATTTTTCTCACTGGTAAATTCTTAATTTTCTCACTGGGTAAATCTTTTTGCAAAGGCTGATTAGTTCTAATTTCACCAGAGAAATATTGACAGATCTCATAAACTAGAGGGGGTCTCTCCATCACGAAACTGGTTTTTAGGTAGATGTTTCTCTATCTTGGTTTTTATTTATTTTTTAACTTATGTGTGGTTTCTAAGAAAAGCATTTTGCGGGCTTATGTGGGGAAAATATGTAAAGTAAAATTTCCCAGTATAAAATTATGGTGTGCTCATATTTTTCTTCTTGGGCCACGTGCAAGAAATACAGAGAAACGAGAAATGGAGCCAGTATGTACTATCTAGTGTATGCCAGGCACATTCTTTCCATACATGTTACTGTTAACTCTCACCAAACATCATGAGGTAGGTGTTGTTTTCATCATCTCTGTTCTACAGGGGGTAATGCTGCAGCTTCTGGTTCAACAGCATTTCAGTGAGAGTTGGAATGCAACCCAAGAGTGCTGGACCTTCAGTCCAATGCTGTTAATTGAAGGATAGTTAGTGTATGAAAGTCTGGCCAAACATTTGTCTTGCTTACTATACTAAAGCTATATAAAACCCAAGATAAGAGTTGTATCTTTTGGGAGTTCTCAGTTTTATTTGCTAGTGTGTCCAAAGCCCCTAAACTATTTTAGTTTACTTTAAAATGAAGAGAACAGTATAAAACATTAAAGGACTAGAATTCTCATGAGAAATAACATTTCTTGCTTGTTCACTTTGTATTTTTTTCTGATTTGTTTTACAAATCAGCTGCAATTTGAAATGTATTTTTAAAAACTGTATTGAAATAATTTTATTAATCACAGCATTCCAATGTCATTCAAATTTCTAACAAATGACTAAATGTTACCCTTAAATATTGGTTTAGTTTTAAAAGTAGAAAAATACTAATATGAAACAAAATAGTTGTGGATATATGCTGTGAAATAAACTTATTCACTTTATTTATAAATTCGACTAGATTCTTAAATGAAATGTAGACCCAAGTGACAGCTTTTATTATATGTAATATTAAGTGTAATTTATTCAACACGGCAAGAATCATTATCTTATATCACCTAAAGTTCAATATATCATTTAAAATATAAATCTATAATGGAGAAAGTTTAATTAAAATAAGCAGACTTCTTCCTTGAACCTTTAATTAAAATTTTTTCTATTCTTCCCTCTTTCTTCTCTGTGTTATAATGAACTAGATTTTTTCATTATCATTTATAAAAGATAGTTCTTGAGATAAATATAGCAACTTAGTCTGCTAAACAGACTAAATCTTTTGGACTCTCCCTGGGGCAAACAATCAATCTAGATCTTTTTAAAAAAAATTATGTTTTTCTCTACCTTTTCCTGCAGACATTCCTATATAGGTTTCCATGAGTCTATCATTTAAAATTTGATGACTATAGAATTCCCTAGCACTTAAGGATTATAGAATATGTAGTGTGCCATCATACATATACTGCTTTATATGTTATCTTGGAATTTATTTATTCCTGTTTTATATGTGTGTGTCTTGTCTCTGTAGGCAGGATTATAAGCTCCCAAAGAGTAGGGGCCATGCCCTCTACTTATTAAGTGCATATATAAGCTTAGTAATTACTTGCTAGGTAATTTTCTCTTCTACTGTAAAGGAGTCAGACCACAATAAATAATGACAAAGCAAGTGAAGAGGTAGCTGAATGTCTGCTTTTTCATTTACTAGAAGAAGAGAAGATGGGATTGGAGAAGTAAGATATTTGAGATAGAGGCTGTTTTTGAGGGTCTGTGCAAAGAGGTATATTTCTTAAATATTAATTTTTGAATTATTAAGTAAATAGGCTATGGCATGATTTTAGAAAATTATAAAATAATTTGTTGAAGTAAGATTGTGTTGAAATTGCTCCCTAATTTAAATAGGTTATTTTCTTGTATATGTTTATATTTTAATGTTAGGACTCGCTGATTCTTGAGAAGAGTCAAAACTGGAGTTCTCAAAAAATGGACCACATTCTGATTTGCTGTGTTTGTCTTGGCGATAACAGCGAAGATGCTGATGAAATAATCCAATGTGACAATTGTGGCATCACAGTCCATGAAGGTAATTTTGTCTCCTCTCAGAGAGGACTTTCACTGCTTTTTGATGAATTAAATCAACTTTTCACATTTGTGCTCGTGTAAAGTTTTCCCACAATATTTTATAGTGTTTTAATTGGATAATACATAATCATCACAATATGAGAGATAATACTTTTTAGATGCTATTAATTTAAACATCGATAAATAACAAAATGTAAATATTATATGGAAATCAAAGTACTTCTGTAAAGACCAGTGTTATGCTAACTTCCTTGGCATTTTTTATTTCTAGTTTAGAAAATGAAGAATGTCTGGTATGTTCATCCAATAGGATGCATTAGTATAAAACATACATTTTATGCTTTTTGTTAGGATTTCTCATTAGAATTTTTAATTTTCATTTTGCAGGGAGGATTTGTAAAGCTCATCTTTTACTATCTGATATAGGAAGCTCTATTATTTATTATTTTATTTTTACCAATTAGCATTCTTGAATCTTTTTAGTTATGTTTGCTTCTTTAATTTTTAAAATATTTTTTTAATATTTCCATTTTTATTTAAGTTTATTTTGACATAATTGGAGTCCTGGTATTGTAGTGATTATGTGTTGGAATGCTAACTGCAAGGTCAGCAGTTTGAAACTCTGCTGGAGTAAAATAGGGCTTTCTACTTTATTTTTTGTAATCATTTTATTGGGGGCTCATACAGCTCTATGACAATCCATACATATATCCATTGTGTCAAGCACCATTGCACATATGTTACCATCATTTTCAAAACATTTTATTTCTACTTGAGCCCTTGGTATCATCTCATTTCCTCCCCTCCCCTCCCCTCCCCTCCCTCCCTCCCTCATGAACCCTTGATAATTTATAAATTATTATTTTTTTATGTCTTACACTGACCACTGTTTCCCTTTTCTCCCTTTTCCCAATTTTCCGTTGTCCATCCCCCTGAGAGGGGGTTATATGTTGATCATTGTGATCAGTCCCTCCCCCCTCCCCCACCTTCCCCTTACCCTCCTGGTATCACTACTTTCATTATTGGTCCGGGGAGGGGTGATTATCTCTAATTTCTTAAACAGTTGTAGTCTTGGAAACTCACAGAGGCAGCTCTACTCTGTCCTGTAGGCTTGCTGTGATTTGGCATTGCCTTGATGGGAATGAGTTGTTGTTTTTTTTTAATATATATTTTCCAACTGACACTGACTGGGGATATTTATTTCAGAACTACAATGATGGTCTTGTTTTAGAAATCTCTTAACTAAATATGTTATTTCAACAATTATCTGATAGTATTCAAGCAACTCATAAAACAAGAATAGAAGGAACTACTTAAACATGAAAATTTTCTATGAAATTAATAAAAAATTTAATAATGAAATGATAGCAATAGTTCCATTAGAACTAGGCCAAGGTAAGGATGATGTGTATTTACATTATACACCATGATTTTGGAAAGCCTAGTAAGGATAAGAGGTGAAAGATGAGACTTTCTTTTCTTGTAACGATTTATAGTCTCAGAAACCCAAAGGGGTGATTCTCCTCTATCTTGCAGGGTTGCTGTGAGTCAGACTGGGCATCCCGGCAGTGAATAGTACTAATATGGAAGATAAAGTGGCACAACTATTCTACAAGAAGATGAGGAGAAAACGGGTGGGAAGTGGGCAGGGCAAGCTGTTGGGAGGTTTAATAAGTTAAGTTTCTGAACACAAAATTGATCTGAAATGTAATCTCCCAGGAGATGCACAGTAAAAAGCTTAAAAATGGGATAAAATTAAATGAAATAAAACTGAAAGACTGGAAGTAGGGAATCAGAGACATCAGTAGGTAAATGACAACTTCAAGGCAAAAAAAAAAAAAAAAAAAGAATAAATGGTGTACTGCCAAATAGAGAGGAAGTCAAGATGATATCAAGGTAGAATGGACTGTCTTAAACTTGAACAGGTAATAAGTTACAGGGTAACCTCATAGAAAATTAATAAACCTTCTTACCACAATGACCAGGAATAAAATCCTAACAGTTCAGTACCTACTGAAACAGCAGCTATGAAGGAAATAGTAAGAAAACTTGTAAACAAAATAAGCTTGGACAGAAAAACATATAGAGCAATGAAATCATCAGCATCACAGCCACACACACTTACACACACACACACACACACACGCAATCACACACATGGACACACCCACAAAAAGAACAAAAAGCACCACAGGAAAATGACAGCAATATATTTATACCTATCGACAATTACACTGAGTGTAAATGGATTAAATGTACCAGTTAAGAGAGAGAGAGTAGCAAAATGGATAAGAAAAAAATGACCTCTTTATATAAATGTATACATATATATTTGTATAATATATATAAATATGCATTTGTATGTATATGTGTGTATATATATACACATATATAATATATTGTCCATAGAGTTACACCTTAGATACTAAAAAATGGCTCAAATTCAAAGTAAATTAAAAAAAATATATATCAAGCAAATGGCAACCAAAAAGGAGGAGGAGTGCAGGATAAATTGTGATAAAATAAATGTTAAGGCAAAAACCAAGAAATACTAGCAATAGAGACAAAATGACATTATATAATGATTCAGGATCAATTCATAAATAAGATATAACCATAATAAATATCTATGCTCTCAAGAAAGAGTACTGAAACACATAAATCAAACTTTAAAAGAACTAAAAGAAATAGACAATTCTATAATAAGATTTTTTAATATACCCTTTTTGTTGAAGAACAGAACAATTAGAAATTCAACAAAAATACATAAGATTTGAACAACATAATCAGCCAAATTCATTTCATAGACAAACACAGAATGCCCCACCCATCCACAGCACAGTATGTGTTCTAGTCCATGTGGAAAATTCTCCACATAGATTCAAGTTTAAGCCCTAAAATAAGCCTCAATAAATTCAAGACCATTGAAATACTAGAAAGAATCTTCATATAGATCACAATGTTATAAAATTATCAATCAACACTAGGAATTTAGAGACACATATAATAACATTAATAGACATTGAATAATGCCTTGCTTAGAATCTACTGGGTAATAGAAATTTTTAAAAAGGAAAATAAAAATTTCTGAATCAATGAGAATGAAAATACTACACACCAAATTCTTTAGAATATAGCAAAAGCAGTGCTCATGTATACATGTATTTATAAATGTACACATCAAAAAGGAAGAATTAAAAACAACACCTTCATCCAACATCTCCAGCAAGGGGAGGAAAAAAAGGCAACTGTTGCCAAAAGAAAGGAAATAAAAACGGCTCGAGCAGAAAGAAGACAATAGACAGAATCAACCAGACTAGAAGTTGGTGCTTTTAAAGAGTAATAAAATTGACAAAAATTGGAAAATTTAACAAAGGAGAGGATGCAAATGACACAGACATTGAAAATAGGTGAGGTATTATAACTAATTGAAATTAAAAGGGTAAAAATACTATAAAGAACTGTACTCCTATGAATTTGAAAATCCAGAGGAAATGCACAAATTTCTTGAAACACGCTACCTGCCAAACTAACGTAACCAGAGGTAGAAAACTTGAAGAATCCCATCGCAAAAGAATAAATTGAACAAGTCATTGAACACCAAACAAAAAGACTCCTAGCAAAAATGAAGTTCTGGCCCAGATGATTTCACTGATGAATTCTACCAAACGTTTAGGGAAGATCTGAGATCATTTCAACTTAAGCTATCTTAAAACGCAGAAAAAGACTCATTTATTAAGCGAGCCTAACCCTAATATTAAAACCATGTAAAGAAACTCCTAGAAAAGAAAATTAGACAAGACCAATATCTTTCTTGAGCATAGAGAGGGCCATTTTCAATAAAATAATAGTGAATAACCTCCTACCCCCACCCACAATTATATTCAAGTGGGATTCATACTTGGTATGCCAGGATGGTTCAACAAGAGAAAACAATTTATTTAATTTACCTCATAAATGAAACCAAGGAAAAGTCATATCAACTGATGCAAAAAACCCCCCAAAAAACCAAACCCAAACATTTGACAAAATTCAGCACACATTCTTGTGGAACTTGCTAAGCAAAATAGGAATTATAGAAAACTTTCTCAACATATAGCGAATATACCCAAAACCAATGGCTCATATTATTCTGAATGGGAAGCAGACAAAGGTGCCGTTTATCACCACTTCTTTTTAATACTCTGGTAGAAGTCTTAGGGCAATAAGACAAGAAAAGGAAACTAAAGGAATCTAAATTGGCAGAGAAGTGGCACTCTATTTGAAATGATGTGATCCTATATGTAGAAAGTCCCTAAGACTCAACTAGAAAATGATAGGAACTGATAGAAGAATTCAACAAAGTGGTGAAGGATACAATATAAACATACAAAAATCAGACTAAGAGAATTCTGAGAGGGAAATCAGGAAAACAATACCATTTACAATAGCCACACAACACATATATTTAGGAATGCATTTAACCAGAAACAGATGACCTGTATGAAGAAAACTATGAAGCACTACTCCAAGAAACCAAATGAGACATAAATGAGAAAACTGATAAAAATGCTCATGGGTAGGAAGACTTAATGTTATGGAAATGTCAATGCTTCCCAAAGCAATCTACAGAATCTTGATTCAGAATTCCATCACCATCCTCTAAAGAGATGGAAAAATTAATTGCCAACTTTATATGAAGAGAAAAGAGACTCCAGATTAAGTAAAACACTACTAAAGAAGAACAATGTAGGGAGGCCTCACATTCCTTTATCTCAAAACCTACTATACACTTAATAGTCAAAGTAGCCTGCTACACTGTTTCCCCGAAAATAAGACAGTGTCTTATATTAATTTTTGCTCCCAAAGATGCTCTAGGTCTTATTTTCAGGGGATGTCTTGTTTTTCCACGAAGAAGAATACAGTACACATTTATTGTTTATTGTTTTCTTGTTTTATTAAAAAAGACCTTGCACTTCCTGTCTGCTCCTGCTGTGCTATGGCCAAGAGTGAGCTGCGCAGCAGGTTACGGTAGCTTCGGGGTGGGGGGGCCTTATTTTGGGGGAGGTCTTATTTTCAGGGGGATGCCTTATATTTCAGTGAGAGGCAAAACTGTAAGTAGGTCTTATTTTCGGAGGCTGTCTTACTTTTGGGGAAACAGGGTATTGCTACAATG
>NW_022103920.1:67825649-67831362 GCF_000313985.2 Echinops telfairi
TGTCTTACTTTTGGGGAAACAGGGTATTGCTACAATGACAGTTACATAGTCCAATGAAACAGATTTGGGAGCCCAGAAGTATCAGATATGGATAGCTAGACAGTTTCATACAGATTGTCAAGACTAAAATTAACACCACTTTATTTAGAAGGGTGGACAAGAATACAGCTTGCTAGACAAATAATAGCATGCATTCCTCCTTGTGTCTTTCTACCATCCATACATTCATCTGTTTTTGAGACATGCCATCCCCTCCGTCCCCCAAAACACAGGTTACAATTTAAGTGCAAGCAAATGAACTCCATCTGAGATGGCTGCAGGACTTGTGCTGCCGTGGAAGCTTTCACTTGCAGAGTTCCTGTAACAGTGACACAGACATGCCTCTTCCACCGATGCTACTTTACTAGAGTTACTGCTTTTCGGAAAGCCCAAATAAGGTGGATATCAACCACTTATAGGTTTTCTGAATTCAGATGCAGTTTGCACGTTGGGGGTCATTTTTCACTATAAATGTTTTTTGAGCAATAGAGTTAATATCTTCAATCAGGATTCCAGGCTAAGACACCTGAAAAGTTAACTAAAGGTCATGTTTTAATGCAGCGAAAAAAGGATTAACAAAACCAGAGTTGCTTATGTCAGTTCTCTACCAATTCCAGGATCAAAGTAGACAAAAGTGGCTAAATGCATGAATATGTCTTGTACCACCCTTCTAATGAACAGAGCTTTTCTCCAGAAACCCTCCGATAGCCCTGCACCGCCCCCCTCCATCTCCACACACTTACTAGACTTCCCAATTCTCAATTGTAGTGCCATCTAACATTTCTGACTCTTCAGTATTGCTCCTTTTGATTCAAGCATTAAATGCTATTTAACTTACACTTTTGGTAAGGGAGAATCTTGATTGAATTTATTTTGACTGCTTTTTCTTGTTTACGTAGAGAAGAAAGGGGAATAACATTTTTAGAGTTCCTGTTATGAACCATCACACGTTCTGGGAATTTTTCTTAAGTCAGTTCTCGATTGTCCTTTTTAATTTCATATATTTTCTCCTTTAATAATGTCTGCTTGCCAGTTAGTTATTTAATTTGTGTCACATTCTCTTGCTTTCTTTATTTCTACTGCAGTATTCTTAAATTTGCCTTCTGCTACACTGATCTGATTTCCTTCAGCGTGAGCCAGTGACTTATCTTGTCCAAGAATTTATTCTTTTATTATTTGCAATATTCCAGTTTTCCCCTACTAACAGGGGTTGCAGCTGTTTTTAAAATTCTTCCTATTTTTCAGAAAGATCTCATTTACGGATTACTATTACCAGCAGCTATTTTTGGCATTTCCTTCTCCTTTTTTTGTACCATATTATCATTTTTGTTTGCCTGTCATTCCTTGTAATATTTTTGCTTGTCTTGTGAGAATAGGGTATAAGTGAAGTTGCTTTAAAAGCTGCTTTTCGAATGCTCGTGGGTTTTGTTGTTGTTATCCAGTAGAACATGGCCTTGGGATTATAACCCTCCTTGGTACTTGGCAAGTAGCCCTGGTGGTGTAACGAGTTACATGCTCGGCTGAAACCTGGGGGGGGCTGTTCTGCTCTGTCCTATAGGGCTGCTATAAGTCAGAATTGACTGATGGCAGTGAATTTGGACCTTGGTTTCACTTCTTCCTTGACTGGATATGTAATGAACTGTCCTTATAGGAAGTTGATTCTTGGTTTTTAGAGTAGTTAGAGTAACTTTTGCATAAATCTCCCCAAATAGAGTCTAGACTGTATGGCTAACAAAAATAGCATATAATACTTTTCATTTTGTGATTTCATGTCGTAAATATGGTTCATTAATTTCCTTATATCAAATTTAGGCTTTTTAAAGGATTTTGTTCTTGGAGAACAAATGTAATTGCTTTGGTCTTTATATTTTAATGATGTAACATTAACAATAAAGATTTTATAATTTTTGGTATATTTTATACCATGATTTTTGTACTTTAGTGGGATAAGGAGGAACTAGATCTTTTTTTCAAATCTCCAGACAACAGGAAGAGAGTGGGAAACTTCAGCTTCACATTATCTATAGTAGTCTCAGTGACCTCAGATTTATGGTGGGGAAGAGTCATTCAAGGTGCTTGTTTAAAACGCAGATTCCTGAATTTCATCCTTAACGATTCTGATTCATTAAGTTTGAGTGGAGGTACCATTTTACAAGATACTGTGCGAATCTTCTGAAGGAGATGGATGTGATGATAATTTGGGTGACTTTTCTTGAGAAAAACGGTGTCAGAAAAGGAATTCTGCTTTGTGGGTAGATGTCAGCTGGAGCGTAGGTCAATGTGAGAGCCAGGGCATTGAAGAATAACTTGGATATTGTGGTAGAAGGCAAGTATCAGGCTCCTATTGATGTTTTTAAAAATTATAGATCTCCATCTTTCTAATAATGGTTGAAGCAAGTAGAGTTAAGAAGAGCTATAAAAGAAACATGGAGGATAAAAACTAATAGTATTAGAGGCAATAAAATGTTGACAGTACCTCTTCTTGCTCCAGCCTCCTTACTGTCTTTAGGGATTTTTTTTTCTTTTTCTGAAATGCTGATACACGCATATTACTCCCCGCTTAAAATCAGTGTCCCTATAATAAAGTTTACACTTCATAGCAAGCTCTCTGGTGGCATATTTGTCCACACATCGGGCTGCTAAATAAAAGGCCAGCCGTTCAGTTTGAAACCACCAACCACTCCAGGTGGGAGAAAGACGAAGCTTCCTCAGGTGGGTGAAAGACTGCATCCTCAGAAACTCACAGGGACAGTTCTACTTGGTCCTATAGAGTCACTGTGAGCCGGAATCGACGCAATGGCTGTGCGATACTTCCTAGCTGGCCTATTAGATGCTATGCCCTACTTATTTGAATGATGTACTTTTATCTCTAATGTTTGGGTGTTTTTCACATATGCTTCCCATGTACAACTTATAGATGGTTAGCCTTTGCTTACCATTGTCTTCCTGTTATTTGGAGTCTGGGAAGGTTTTTTAAAAAAAGTTTTTTTTTATTTTAATGATCCATTTTGTTGGGGGTTCTTACAGCTCTTATAACAATCCATACATCAACTGTATCTAGCACATTTGTACATATGTTGCCCAACAAGGACATACAGGAAACATATTGCTGTTGCGCCAACTCTGACTCACAGTGACCCAGTAGGACAGTGAATTGCCACGTCGGGTTTCTAGAGTGGTAAATCACCCATGGAGGCGCTGGTGAGTTCAAACCTCCATCCTCTTGATTAGCCGGTGGTGCTTTGCCATTGTGCCACCAGGGCTCCTAGGAGACATGTAATGTTGGTGTTTTGCATTATTGGTTATCATTGATATTAGCCAAGCACCCGCATTTTGAAGCTATTTTCTTCTTGTAATTAATACATAAGTAATATGTCATGTATTCTTTTCAGATTCCATTATCCTTTTCCATATCAAACTTTGCTTTCTGGTTTTAGCTCTTAGCGGAATCACTTCCACATGTAATTTTGCAAGATGAGAAATTTGTAATCCTATTATTTCTTTGGCATCAGTTCTGTAAAGAACAACCCCTCAGCTTTTCCCCTTTCTGTATTATTGTACACTCATTCATTATCTAATTTTTTTTCTTGATCTTAAATTGTCTACCTTTGATCTGCAAGAGCCCCTTTGAGCAGGCTTCTCTTCTTTTTCTCTTCTAAATAAGTGGGTAAATAGCCAGGATATTTTTTCTACAACTTGCTTAATTTTATTCACCTGTCAATCTTGCGATTCTTTCATGCTAGTATATCTGTAGTTATTGGGTATTGCTGAGCGCATCTGAACCATAGTGACCCTATAGGAGAGAATAACTGCAGTATAGGGTTTTCTGTCCCGTAAAAATTTCAGAAGCAAACCACCAGTTCTTTCCCTGGGGAACTTCTGGGTATTTTCGAACTTCAAACTTTCTGATTTGTAACCTTGTTCTTAATCATTGCATCATTAAGACTCTGAGTATTTGCATTGGATATTACTATTCAGTGGTACATAGTTATCCATACAATGGTTTGACTAAGGCATTTACATTTCTGCTCTTGTTGCTTCCTTTTATGTAGTGCTGACAAATGTGCTATATATTCATGTAATTGTTTCTGGAAATAGATTCTTAGAAGTAAAATTGCTGAATCAAAGAATACATGTATTCATATTTTTAAATTGTCAGATTGACCTCTAAAGATTATATTAGTTTATTTTTTTAGCAACGGCATAATATAATCAAAATATATGGTCACTATGAGTGAAAAATTGACTTGATGTCAGTGAATATTGCTTTATATCACACACATATATTAAGTAAAATTAATTTGTTTATTGACTTCTTGGAACTCTTTTAATTTAATGTTACTGTACAGTGAACCCTCGCCACTTCGCGCTTCGACTTCCGCAGCTTCACTCTATCGCGGTTTTTGTGTAACAGCGCATGCTCTGTCATTACTGCCACTGATTGGCTCATACTGTACACGCTTCTGTCTGCATCGCTACGTATCGGAGCTATGTATCAGATGCATTTTTGCTTTTGTACAGTGTACTGCAATTGTTTGCGATTTTTAAGAAATTTTATCTAAGCCCTATGATGGCTCCTAAACGAGCTGCTTCTTCTAAGACTTCTGACAATAAAAATAAGCGCCAGAGGAAGATGCTTACCATCCAGGAAAAGGTAAAACTTTTGGATATAAGGAATCCTACTTCGCGGAATTTCATTTATCACGGTAGGGTCTAGAACCGATTAACCGCGATAAACGATGGTTCACTGTATATGTGTTACAAATATTTTAAATCCTTGCAAACATTTGTTCACCCTCTTCTGTGCCTTCTAATGTTGTGGTATTTTCCATTATTTAAAAATGTTACTTATTTACTTTTTTTTCCTTTTAATCATTTTATTAGGGCTCTTACAGCTCTTCTCACAATCTTTACATGCGTCCATTGGGTCACACACATTTGTACATATGTTGCTATCATCATTTTCAAAACATTTTCTTTCTACTTGAGCCCTTGGTATCAGCTCATTTTTCCCCTTCTCCCCTCCCCACTCATGAACTCCTGATAATTTATACATTTTTTTTTTCAAGTCTTATACCAACCACTGTCTCCTTTCACCTATATTTCTGTTGCTTGTCCCTGTGAGAGGGGTTTATATGTAGGCCATTGTGGTCAGTTCCCCTATTTATTTACTTTTTCATATAATCACAGCTGCAGATTATTCTTCCTTTCTTTTTAAGTTCTAATATAAATTATTAGAATGAATTGATCTAGCAAAGGGCAGTTTTCTGAAGTATAAGAAGCTAAACTTAAATACATAAATTATAGACCTCCATATTATCATTCATCCATTCAACATTTCCTTAAAAATATAATGGTTAGAAACGAACTTCCTAGTTTATTTTATGGAAACGTATTTACCCATCATAAAGTACTATAAGAACATGAAATAAAATGTGGGACATATGGAACAAAGAGGAGAAAGGACCAGCTATCATAGTCTTAGTAATCTATATAACCTTAATTAGGGTTTTGGTACATATTCTTTTTATTTTTCTTTCTTTAAAAGTAGTTATTCTCAAGTAATCATAATTTAAAAAGATTTTAAGCAGAGATTTGCTCAAAGATATTGAAATTCTACTTATTAAATTTATAACCATGCAATTATTTTTCAAAGTATTCACTTCATCTAGAT
>NW_022103920.1:67832020-67837537 GCF_000313985.2 Echinops telfairi
TGTGATCTCAGCCAAAAGCCTAAAATCATATACTGAGAGATAACTAAGATATTATAAAATTATTTTTAAAATATAATATTTTATTGTGTTGTCTTTATTTTTTAAACACTGTTGTTTAGGTTTCAATTTGGCAATTTCTATACAAATGAAATTGGTTACATTCTTTACCAGTGGTTCACAAACTTCCTAATACCACAACCCTTTAATATAGTTCCTCATGTTCTGGTGACCCCCCAACCATAAAATTATCATAACTATAATTTTGCTACTGTTATGAATCAGGTGACCCCTGTGAAAGAAAGGGTTGTTCAACCCTCAGAGGGGTCGCCACCCACAGGTTAAGGACTGCTGTTGTTCACATTGGGTAAACATGATAATGCTTTCGATTGTGGTTGTTCTGTTTCCATTACTCTAGTTTCCCTGCTTTCTTACATTCTCATCTTTGCTTTAAAGTAACTTCATTTTTTTGTTTCAATCTAGGTGACTTTTCCAAAGAGCACAGAATTTATGAATGATAATCATTATCATTATTTTTTTTAGCTAATGTCTGACCTCAGAGTTAGGTAGGGCTCAGGGATTAAAGAGTAGCATAGGGCAGTAGACTCAGGGAGTCCTAGCTCGATCACTCCACTAAGCCTGTTGTTTTATGTTTGTAATTTTGAAACTTGAGATTGTATTCTACATGTTTCTCCTATTCTATCAGGATCCATAGAGTATAGACCTGACTAGAATGGTAACTAGTGGTAGCCTGACCCCATCTAGTTCTTCTGGCTTCATGGTCCGTGAGTTTGGGCTCACTAGACTAGTTTATCCTTTGAGCTTTTGGTTTCTTTCTTTGTCTCCAGAGCACAGAAGGTTTTTCTTGCAGGCTTTTAAGATGTTAGATTCTACTCATTGAATTAGAATGAAGAACATAACTTTGTAAGCTATGTTATGCTGTTTGACTGAGATATGTCCCATGAGACTATCGTCTTATTCTTCCAACCCCAGAAATTACCGTATATAGTTGTGTATAAGCCGAGTTTTTCAGCACATTTTTAATGCAGTTTTTGTGGTAAAATTAGGAGCCTCAGCTGATATTCGGGTCGACTTATACTCGAGTATATACAGTAAATCTCATGGGGTATTTGGTTGTCTAAGAAGTATCCCCAGTTTTGCCCTGTATGACTTATTATTTATCTGAATATATCAGAATATAAATATTATTTGATCCAGATGGAAGATGTGCTAGCAGAACTGCAGAGGTATGATTAATTATTCCAAAGTTTTATAGCTAGATGTGTAAGATAGTCAGTTGTCTGGTGCCCATGATGAGTTGAATAAGGTAAAATTACACTGTTTTGGATTACTTCTATGTTGTACAATCCCAAACAATTATAAGCACGTTTCTCTCTCCCCCATTGGCATGTTTGTATGTTATTACTTAAAACAATGTCAAATCAGACTTTTCCACTCAATTCTGATACCAGAATCAATACTTTTTTTCTCTGACTGTAACTAGCTTGGTCATTTTTCACAAGTAGAAGGGCTCAATTTTCTAGACTGCTAAATATGCCCAAGACTTCCAAATCTAAGCACAAGTATGAGGGTCCCTATGATATACTCACTACTGAACTGGTGACTCTAAATTCAGGAGTTTACTACTGTTCTCTCAGGGTGCCAGCTGTAAGCTTGGGGATCTCTAAGGCCCATCACTTCTTACCTGCTGGCTTGTATTACTCCTGTGGTTCAGTACTCAAAATGTCTATACTTATGACTGTAGTTGTAATGTAATATAGGAAGAAGAATACACATGAAGAGATGTATAGGGTGAGGCCTGGGAGTGTTCTCAACGAGGAGCTTCCATGGCCCCCAAAAGGATGTGCTATCCTCTCAACTTACAGCAAGCTCTAGTGCCAACCAGGAAGCCCAGGAAACTTCCATCTTCAGAGCCTTTGTTAGAACTTCATGACCTACTTACTCATAATGCATTGACTTAAAGCACCGCTGCCCCACCCCACTCCACTCTACTTCTGAGGTTAGCAGATATTATGCAGGGTAGGCCTTCCTAGCATGAGCAGCATCTACCTGAATTACCATATCCACTTAAGCTTTTAGATATAGTTTGAAGGCTTCCTCAATGAAACTGCAATTACTGGTGAAAGCCCCAGGATTTCAAGGTTATCTTTCAGGAAGCTAGGACAACCAATTTCTCTGGGTAAACATAATTGTAAACCCTACAATGTGTGCCTAGAGTTTGGTCTTAATTAGCTGGCCGTCTAAAATATTTTAACATTTATCCATATGAAAAATAGTTTAAAAAATTCATGTTGAAGATACAAATTTCACATATCATTCGCAGAATTAGAGCATAGCCATTGATTTATGATAGTTTAATTGTTTTACATGGAAGATAGAAAACTATTTTAAAATAGTCAGTTATGAAAAAAATAATAATTTATAAATTATCAAGGGTTCGTGAGGGAGGGAGGATCGGGGAGAGAGGGGCAAAAATGAGGAGCTTATACTAAGGGCTCAAGTAGAAAGAAAATGTTTTGAGGATGATGGCAACAAATGTAAAAATGTGCTTGACACAATGGATATATGTATGGATTGTGATAAGAGTTGTACGAGCCTCCAATACAATGATTTAAAAATTAAAAAAATTACAGTCAGTCATTCATTAAAATGAATTTGAGTAGATATAAAATGCTACACCTTGGCCCAAAAGGTACAACACAGAAATAGGGGGGCATGGCAGATGAAAGTGGCAAGTCAAGAACACTATAGAGGTAATGAGATGTAGAATGAGGTAATGAGGCTGAAGAAGAATTACCCACTTACTTTGTGTGTGTGTGTGTGTATGTGTGTGCTTATGTGATACTCATTTCCGAAAAGAGGAATTTCCGTTGAGAGACACAGAAGTCATTCCTGAGATGGCTTTTGGTGGTTTAATTTTTGTGCATCCAAATAACAAGGGGAAAGACATGCAAATGTTTGCCATGTGTGTGTAGTCTATATTTGAGAAAAAATATTTTATTCTGAATGAGAGTACTGCTATGATTTACCATTTTTTCCTAAATGAATTATTATTTTGGTAATTGCCTACTTTGTGCGAATACAGATTCTATATAGTTTGAAAAAAAATTTTGTTCCAAAGTAACATTACTCTACATGGTATTGCAGAGAAGTTTGAGAAACTATGTCTACTTAAAAAAGATTGGCTATTTTTTATTGTTTTGTTTTACGAATCTATTTTGAATATTTTGCTTAGCTCCTTTTATAGAAAAACATTATTTTCTTGGTAACCATCAGTTTGTCGTACTGTGGTGGTTTGCTTGTGTGTTGTGAAGCTAGATATGAAATGCCTCTGGTATTTCAAATGCCAACAAGGTCACCCGAAGTGAATTGGTTTCAGCAGAGCTTCCTGACTGAAAGCAGATAAAGAAGAAGGAATTGGTTGCCCACTTCTAAGAAGTAGCCACTGACAACTTTATGCATAGAATTGAAACATTGTCAGGAACTGAAGACCTAATGAATGGGAGCAGAGCAGTGTCAGCGATAGTGCCAGAGGAGGGACCCCTGGGGTTGGAAGGCACCAAATTGTGACTGGGGAGAAGCTGCTTTCTCGAAGTACAGTTGACCGTGGTGATGTAAGTGGAGTTAAGCCTTCGAGGTCTTCATTAACTGGTGGGGCACAATTCAAAATAAGAAGAAATAGCTGCAAAAATCTGCGAATAATCCAAACTTGGAATGCATGAAGTATGATGCAAGGGAAATTGGAAGTTGTTAAAAATGAAATAAAAAGTATAAAGATTGCGATCTTGAGAATTAGCTGAAATGGAATGGTTGTAGCCATTTTGAATCAGAAAGATCATATAGTTTCTTATGCTGGGAATGACACAAAGAGGAATGGCATTGAATTCTTAGTCAAAAAGGACTTTTCAAGGTCTACCTTGAAGTACAATGCTGCCTGTGATAGAATTATATCTATACATCTTCAAGGAAATCTGATCAATACAATTATTTTTGCAAGTGTATGCACCAACCACTAAATCTCTAGTGATGGAGAATTTGAAGAATTCTACTAACTTATTCAGTTTGAAATTGATCAAACATGCAATCAAGATGCATTGGTAATTGCTAATTATTGGTAATTGGAATGCAGAAGTTGGAAACAGAGAAAGGAGCAGATGTTTGAAAATATGGTCTTGGAGATAGAAACAAAGCTCTCAATATTCTCATGAGAGAATATTGTAAGGCTAAGACTTGTTCATACCAAATACGGTTTTTCAACACACGAGACACACATAGATTTCTCCAGATGGAATACCAATTGACTACATCTGTGGGATGAGATGATTGAGAAGCTCAACAGCAGCAGCTAAAATCAGTCCAGGAATTGATTGTGCAACAGACCATCAGTTACTCATATGTAAATTCAGGTTGAAGGCGAAGAAAATGGAAACAATTCCGTGAGAACCAGAATGCTAACTTGAGCCTATCCCACCTGAATTTTGAGAACAACTCAAAAACACTAGTGAAGAATTGATTTGATGCATCGAACACTAGTGAAGAAATGCCGATGAGCTGTGGGATTACACCAAGCTCATTCATGAAGAAAGAAAAAGGTTATATAAAAAGACAAGAAGAAAGAAAAGATCAAAGTGGATATAAGAAAAGACTCTGAAACTTCTTCTTAATCATAGAGTAGTATGACAGTTACATAATCTTTTGTGAACTTGAGTGAAGGGGTGGAGCGTAGCCTGCCAATCAAGTCATAGCCAATGATGCCTCTGTGTTGGCATGGCCATCTCCTAAGGATTCTGGGAACTTGCAGTCTTCCTCCCTGGAGGCAGGATGCACACTCTCTCTCTGCTTCTCCTTTCTGTTGACAAAGACACTTGGAGCAACGCTGATGGCAGTCGGGTCCTTGGAAATGCTTCTGTCACCACTGGCTCCACAAGACTTTGCACCTAGGGCTGTAATCTTCCTGCATTCAGCATCATTACATGCGTTCTATGAGTCTGAAGAAGAATTTATAGACTGGTATTGGACATGTGGGCTAATATCAGATTTGTGGATTTGATCTGAAGTGGACTTGGATATTTTCTTTTTTGTTTTTTTATTAAATCATTTTATTGGGGGCTCATATAGTTCTTATCACAATCCATACATCCATCCATTGTGTTAAGCACATTTGTACATTTGTTGCCTTCATCATTTTCAAAACATTTCTTTCTACTTGAGCCCTTGGTATCAGCTTCTCATTTTCCCCCTCCCTTCACACCCTCCCTCCCTGATGAACCCTTGCTAATTTATAAATTATTATTATTTTTTCATGTCTTATGCTGACCAATGTCTCCCTTCACCCACTTTTCTGTTGTACATCCTCCTGGGAGGAGGTTATAGATAGATCACTGTGATCAGTTCCCCCTATCTCCCTCCACCTTCCCCTTAACCTCCTGGTATGGCAACTCTCAATATTGGTCCAGAGGGGTTTATCTGCCTTGGATTCCCTGTGTTTCCAGCTCTTAC
>NW_022103920.1:67838118-67842093 GCF_000313985.2 Echinops telfairi
ATGTACATGTCTGTATTTGGACCTCTATAAATGCCCTTGGCCTCCTAGTTCTTTCCTCTTTCCTTTTACTTTCCTCTTGTCCCACTATCATGCTCAGCCTTCATTTGGGTTTCAAATGAAGAGGTTTGGGTTTCAAACCTCTTGGTTACATTGCCCTTGATCAAGCCCTCCTAGGCCTCCTACACCCTCCTTGACATTGATTTTAGATCACTTGTTGTTCCCTTGTCCCACTTCCTTTCCCCCACCTCCTCCTCTTCTATGTTCCCCTGGAACCATCGTTTCCCTTGTTTTCTCCTCACAATTGTTTATCCCACCTATCTTATCTAGATAGACCTGAAGAAATAATAATATGCACAAAAACAAAGCAACAAAAGAAAACAAAACAAAACAACAACAAAAAACCAACGACAAAAAAAGAAAAGCCTGTAAATAGTTCAAGGTCTGTTTGTTGACTTTTAGGAGTGTTATCTGGTTGAATCTTATGGGGTGCCAAGCCCTGGCCCAAAGTCTATTTTTGGTATTCCCCGGGGACTTCATTGCTCTGCTCCCCTTGCTATTCTGTTGTTCACCCTTAGTGTTTTGCCTCCGTGTGCAGGGGTCAGATCGGGCACAATTCTTGTACTTTGTCTTCAGTGTTGTCCCCATGTAGTGCTATGGGTCAGTGGGGGATGTTGTGTTTTGTGTGTCTCATGTGGTCCTCTCTGTGCATTGGCAGCTCTGAGCAGGAATATCGTCCTCAGGGCTTGGTGGTCCAGGATGTGCTCCACTCTGTACCCCTCATCCCCCTTCGTTTGGTGCTGTGTGCGCTGAACAGACATGTCCCTCTCCCTGAGCTGTAGCTTCAGTGCTGTCTTCTGAAGTGAATTCTTCTGGGGGGGGAGGGTGGATATTTTCTTAGTATACAATTACTCTTTGATATAAAACTCTCTTTTACACACATAGGAATGTCTCTGCATTTGTTTCTCTAGTCATCCTGGTCTAACACAAGTAGCTAAGGCAAATGGAAGAAACGATCAAGTCAACATGCTGAATAGTAAATTTCAAAGGGCACCTCCAGAAGACAGTAAAATGTAAAGAAATGTGCAAAGATCTTGAGTTAGAAAGCTGATGAAGCACTTATTTGTCCATGCCAGGAAATTTGGCAATTATCTACTTGACCAACTGGAAGAGATTCATATTTTTACTGATTCTAAAGAAAGGTGACTCAACCGAATGCTGAAATTTTAGAACCTTATCACATCACATACAAGTAAAATTTTGTTGAAGATCATCCAGCAATGATTGCAGCAGTATATCAACAGAAATCTACCATGAATTCAGAAAGAATATGGAAGAAGGGATATCATTGATCATGTCAGATGGATCTTGGCTCAAAGCAGAGAATACCAGAATGATGTTTACTTGCGTTTTATTTCCTAAACCATGGCATTCGACTCTGTGGATCATAAGAAACTATGGACAGCCTGGAGAAGCATGGAAATTCCAGAGCACTTCATTGTGCTCATGAGGAACTTGTACATGGATCAAGAGGCAGTTGTAGAAAGAAACAAGGGGATACTGCATGTTTTAAAATCAGGAAAAGTGTCTACCACTGTAGTGTCCTCTCATCATATTTATTCTATCTCTGCTGAGCAAATCACCAGTGAAGCTGGCTTATATGAAGAAGAATGTCGCATCAAGATTGGAGAAAGGCTTGTTAACAACATGCAATATGCAGATGACACAACCTTGCTTGCCGAACGGGAGGAGGACTTGAGCATTTGCTGATGAAGATCAAGAATCGCAGCCTTCTATATGGATCACAACTGAATGTCAAGAAGATCAAAATTCACACAACTGGACCAATCGGCAACATCATGAGAAATGGAGAAAAGATTGAAGTTGTCAAGGATTTTTTTCTTACTGGGATCCACAATCAGTGCTTATGGAAGAAGTAGCCAAGAGCTCAAAGATGTGCTGCATTGGGTAAATCTGCTGCACAAGACCTCTTTAGACTGTTGAAAAGCAGGGAGTTACTTTGAGGACTAAATTGGGCCTGAAACAAGCCGTGGTATTTTTAATCGTTTTATATCCATGTGAAAGTTGGATGTTGTATTAGGAAGACCAGCAAAGTATTGATGTATTTGAATTAGATTGCTCGTAAAAAATATTTAAAGTACCATGGACTGCCAAAAGGACAAACAAATCTGTCTTGGAAGAAGTACAGCCAGAATGTTATATAGAGGCAAGGATGATGAGACTTGGTCTCACATATTTTGGACATGTTGTCAGGAGAGACAAGTCCCCGGAGTAGGATGTCATGCTTGGTAAAGTAGAGGAGCAGTGAAAAAGAAGACAGCCTTCAATTAGATGGATTTTATAGTACTGCAACAATGGGCTGAAGATTAGAAACAATTGTGAGAATGGTGGAGGATCAGGCAGCATATCGTTCTGTTGTGCCTTGGGTTGCTGTGGGTCAGAACTGATTCTATTATACCTAACAATAATCATTAATAACTGCCCTTAAGAAGAAAATTACATTTTCCTTTGATTTTATGATTCAGCATTTGAAAATATGTATATCCAAACGGAAGTGGTGAAGAAGCTAGCTACCAATCACAGTTTATTGAGATGAAAGAATTTAATAAGTGTTGGTTTATTTGCTTATCTTATGTGCTATAGTTAATACCTTTACAATTTTTTCTTTGGAATTCCTTTTAATCACATTTTTTTGTTCATTATTATTATATTGGTAACGTGCAGCAAAATAAAGAGGAAAGCCCTTGTCGAGATGGATTGACACAGTGGCTGCAGCAGTGGGCTCAAACGTAATAACAGTTCTAAGAAGGGTGCTGGGCTGAGCAGTCATTCATTCTGTTGTACATAGGGTTGCTCTGAATTAGAACTGACTTGATGGCACCTACCACCACCAACAAATTATTATCTTAGTCTCCTAGATCTGTCGTAACCAAATACCACACATGGATGAATTTAACAACAGGAATTTATCGTCTCACACTTTGTAGAATAAAAATCTAAAGCCAAGGCATTGGCATGTTTCCAAGTTGCAAAACTGAAGGACTCTATGGGTACAATATGAACTCAAGGGCATCCACAGGCGATAGAGGGAATAAATACACAGAGACGCTGTACCAGAAAGAATTGGTCAGCGTTCAACCATTTTAAGAAGTAGCGTATGATCAAGAACCAATGTCAGGGAAGGAAAAAAATCCAGCCTGCAATGGGCATTAGCAGAAAACAAGGTCCCTTAAATTGGTGAAATATCAGGTTAAGTGTTTCAATGCGTGCATGAAGCATTGGAAACACTCACTCGTCTATGCCAAGAAATTTAGAAGACAGCTTGTTGGCAAACTGACCAGAACATATCTATATGTGTGCCTATTCTAAAGAAAGATTACTCAAAAAAATTCAGAGAATATAATTCAAAACCATGTAATTAAAATCCCATGCAAATAAAATTTTGCTGAAGAGAATTCTAAACAGCTGCATCATTGCAGTGACAGGAAGTGGTCAGAAATTCACATGTGATACAGCAGAACACATGGCACAAAGAATAATATTACTTATGCTAGCTGGATCTTGGCAGAAAACAGAATACCAGAAAGAATTTATTTATAATTTATTGACTATGCAAAGGCAATTGGCTGTGTGGATCAAAGTAAACTATGGATAACATTGAGAAGAACGAGAATTCCAGAACACGTAATTGTGCTCATTTGGAACTGTTACACAGACTCAAGAGAACAAGAAATATCATGTGGTTTAAAGTTGGGAAGCAGCAGCCAAGAAATCAAACAATGTATTGCCTTGGGAAAAGCTGCTGTACAAGACCTCTTTAAAGTTAGAAGAGCTCCTGCCACACCAAGGCAAAACACGAAGGGGGTGCAACAGAACAGCAAGGGAAAGGAGCGGCGAGGTCCCCAGGGAATGCTGAAGGTGGACTTTGGGGCCAGGGCCTGGTGACCCAACAGATTG
>NW_022103920.1:67845227-67870800 GCF_000313985.2 Echinops telfairi
AAAAAAAAAAAAAAGTTAGAAGAGCAAGGCTGTCACTTTGGAGACTAACGTGTGCCTGACCGAAGACATGGTATTTTCAATTGCTTTGTATGCATGCAACCTTTGGACATTAGCTAGGGAAGATTACAGGAGAATTGATGCATTTAAATTATGGTGTTGTTAAAGAATATCGAACTGTGCTGTGGACTGCTAGAAGATTAAACTGATCTGTCATATAGGCATAAGGTTCCAAGGATGGCAATAATTTGCTGCCATGAGATTGGCAGGGCTTTGTCTCATGTACTTTGAAATGTTATCGGGAGAGACTAGTCCCTGGAAAAGGACATCATGCTTGGTAGTAGAGGGTCAACATAAAAGAGGAAGATTCTCAAAGCAGATGGATTGATACAATGTCTGAAATAATGGGCGCAAACATAACGATTATGAGGATGTTACAGTATCTGACACTTTTAACTCTGATATACATAGTGTGTATCCATGTGTGCGAGCCAACTTGACGGTTCCTATAAACAACAAAGCCTTGCATGTCGATCTGTCTACATTCATTTTCGTTTCTGAGAACTTTCATATTTATAGATTCATAGTTTATGCGTTCTCATCTCAAATGTTGAGATTTTCAGCTGTTTCTCCACATTTTGAATCATGTTTCACCAGTCAATGATAGTCCTGAAATATATATTCTTTCCATGTTATTAAGTAATATGTGGCTACCCCAGCAGGTATTTGAAAAATTGGTGGCATGCCTTCCAGCATGACGGCAGCAATAAAGCTACCACCGTATGACTAACTGGCAGATGAGTTGTGGTGTTTTACTATAGTCTTTATTATTCAAATCGCTAGGCAGCCTTAATTTGTGTGTGTGTGTGTGTGTGTGTGTGTTTCTGGATTATGTTCCATTTAATAATTTTTACTTGGTATTTGTTGCTGTTTGAGTTTGTATTTTAACCTATGTCCAAATTTAGATTGGAGACTTTTTTGTTTATTTTAATGAATATAATCTTTTATATTAAAAATTAATGATATTTTTGATCCAAAGGGGATTCAGTAAATGTTTACTGATCAGTGGTTTCTAGAATCATTTATCTGATTTTAATAGCAACTTAAATTTTTCTGCCCTCCCTCTCCCCCCTCTTTTAGTACTTTTCCTATAAGGGTAAAACTATTTAAACAGGCACTTATTTCATTTCATATACCATTGTCAAGGTATTTTTAAAAAATGATTTCGGTTCTGTGTGAACTTTGTTATCATTCTTATGAACTATTGCTTTTCTGCAAAATTTCACTTTTGTTTTTTGGCGATTTATATATATGAGTAAAGAAACACTAATCTTTTCTTTGTTTATTTTTAGGTTGCTATGGCGTTGATGGAGAAAGTGACTCTATTATGAGCTCTGCTTCTGAAAACTCCACTGAACCCTGGTTTTGTGATGCCTGTAAATGTGGCGTTTCCCCTAGTTGTGAACTGTGCCCGAATCAGGATGGAATTTTCAAGGAGACAGATGCTGGAAGGTTGATGTCATAATTCTGTTTTATAGTGTGTCTCATTTATATGCCTGGTGTGTAATCTGTCTGCCTCTGACGATACTACTCTTTTAATTGTGTTTTTCTTTGTTACTTTCTTTCATTTGATTGCTTTTGTATCTTCTTGGCATAAGCAATATTTATAGATGAAGTAAAGGAAGTATTTATTGACTATTTTTGTTACTCAGAACATTTATTGAATATACCTATAATTACATTTAATCCTAATAATGACCCTACGCAGAGATAGGTGACCATGACCCCATTATATAAATGTAATACCTGAGATCTCAGAGCATTTATGTAATTTGCCTAAGTTCACAAACTGGTGAATAATCAAATTTGAACCTAGAGGTCTCTCTGGCTTCAGAATATATCAGGTGTAATTAGGGAACAAAAAAGTCATAAATGATCTATAAAGGGGAAGTTTAATATAAAGGATTCTCAGTTATGATAAAAGTTTTATCATAGCTAAAAGGACACCAATGGGCACCCTAGGATTAGGGAGACTGTCCAAGGAAGGATAAACTTGAAAGGATGCCCGGCCTTCAAGGGTGTGGTTCAGAGAAGGTATAATTGCTGCCCACTTGCTGTCAGGGAGTTTTGTTGCTTTGCCCAGGTTTGAACTGGTCTGCTGTTAGCAAGTTGGTGGCTGGCTACAGGCATGCAGAATGAACTGGGATGCTTGTGTAAGCTGAGCATGCCAAGACAAGGGACTACTGCTATCTTCTGGGTAGTTATTATTCTAGTAGTTTCACCAGATGGTCATGCATAATCTGGTAACTCTTCAGTTCTGCGAGTTGCACTTTTGGATGATAAATTATGGTGAATAAAGAAAGCTGCTTCTCTAAATACGGTGTTTCCTTGTTACTTATTTAAAAATTCTACTAAGAACTATAAATTAGTGTTTCTTCATGCTTTCATAATCCACAAAGTGACCTTGAAACTTTTCCTGAATGAAGAAAAGAGAGGCCTCTTCAGCCATTTAGATAATTACTGAGATGCTTGTAGTGGCCGTTGTGGATGTTACGTTCCTAGGGGCCTGCCTTGATGACCCAGCCTGGTAGATTTTTAAAATAGTGTTTGAACATGCTATTAATGCTCTGTCCACAGTCCTACAGAATACTGCAGAAATTGGGCCTTGATGAATTTTAAAGGGTACAATACCAGCTTGATTCAAGGCATAAAAAGTCACAAAAAATTAACAAGCCATTTAGTGTTATGCTAGCTTCAAATGGATATTAGGAGAAAAAGAAAGAGTAATGTATGTAGGAAAAAACCAAACAAACATCGAAGGAAACATGGAATGGGCTAGTTAATTAAGTTTTTTCCCTGCTGGTGACGGGAGCAATAGTTCTATATAAAAAGGTAGGTCATTTCATGTGAGAAAACCATCAATACATTTTTCTTACTGAATTTTTATTTCATTTCTTAGGGGAGTGTTTTACTTTTTCTTAAGTGATCTCATAAACTTGGTGTGGGCCCCTGTTAGGCATATCCCCCTCCTTAATGTTCTTTGTGATTGTTCTCGTCTCTTGTGAAATAAAATATGTTTGTGACAAGAATTCCTTAATTTTAAGATAAATATTGTTGGGCAATAGATGAGAACATTGCATTCTTTAAGTCTTAGTTTGAGCACTTGCTAGCCTTGTTTTCTTTGGAAATCTTTTATTCTGTCTGAGCTCATTTCTTGATATATAAAGTGAGAACAACAGTCTTGTGCTCACAGGAATCTTTTAGTCATATCCCCTCTCCCACCCCCTTGTAATAAATATTTTTGGATGGAAGACATTTTACTCTTAGCATATTATATGACCAAATTCCCCACAAGTACTTTGTGCATGACAGACACTTAGAAGTTGATTGTTGAGCATGCAAATGAAGGAATAACAGTTATTATACTAGATGGGAGTTTATTTCATATGCTGCAAAGGCACTGCAAATGCAAAGCATTTGAAAATCGAATTTTGTTGAATAGTTTCCATTCTTCTATAAAGTATCCTACTTTTTCTGCTGTATTAAAACATAAGAATTTAAATATTAATAATTCTGTGGTAGAATGGCAGTTCTGACTCTTTGTTCTTTGGTGGTTTTGAGTGGTGTTTGTTTTCTCCTTTCTCTAATCAACATCTGTCATCATAGCTGCAAGCAAAATGGGTGGTAAAGTAACAAGAATGATTATTCTTTTATGATTGCCCAATTTGTCTTAATTACAAACTTCTAAAGTATGTGTAGCTAAACAAATGAACAGAAAACTATTTAGAGCTCGTATTAAAAAGTACCAAGATGCTTTCCAGTGGGAGTTTCCCTGACTTTGATAATGCATTTCCATGAAAAGATTGGCATCCTCCACTAGGTAGCTGGGGGAAGTGATGCACGTGTGTGTGCTGATCACACTGAGACGACAATTTAAATTCATGGTGACATGCACTAAAACATTTTAAGAAGGTCACTCTGAGGCAAACAGCCAGCTGTTGGGATTATCAAAGATAAACTCCTACAGAGTATAACGGCATTTCCTACACCAGTGGAGCATGAACAAACTGTGCAAATTAAATTGAGAAAGCAGCTGCTTGTTGAAGATGTGTATCTTTATATTGAACTTCACAGGCTGTATTTGGGAGGTTGGATTAAAACATTGTATCAAGAAAATCTGAAAAGAAAACCTTGGGTTCCTTCTTTTATATTGAAGAGATAATTTTTAAAGATATGTGTTTATTTTCCCAAGTACTTCTATCAAATTATTATCAGTCTTATTTCTTTAAAACTCATAGTACATCACAAAACAGAACCATATAGCACTCACTGCCTTGTAGACTACTAACCTTGTCATTTTAAACCCACTGGCCCCTCTGTGGGAGAAAGAAGGGACTACCCTCTGTTATGAAACTTTACAGTCTTAGAATCTTATATAAGGTTGATATGAGTTGGGATTGACTTGATGACATTACACTTTATATCTGAAGCTAGTATGAAGAAAAAAATTGCATTAATATATTTAAATTCAGAAATATTTGCCATCTCATTTTTACCCCTTTATGGAGATAGTGTAGATCTACTATTTAATTGTCAAAATTAATGAACGCACATTTTGTTTGGTTTTAAGACAATGGAAAGTATACCTAATGTCATATAAAAAAGGTTCAGAGCAGGTTAAAATATATATATATATGCTCAGTTTCCCCCTTCCCCCCCTTATTTCCCTTAGTAAAGTGCAACTTGGAGTATTCTTTATTTACTGTTCAGTATCATTCAGAACTTATGAAATATGTTGTGGTCTGTAAGATGCAGGTTGCATGATGACCAGATGAGGTAAATGAAAATTTCCTTCTACGTTTTGAAGTTTGTTTTGCACAGTCGCTAACAGTCAGTTTTACCTGAGAAGAAAGACACTCTCGCTGTACACCAGAACTTGCCTTTAAAGTATGGCCCGAAGTGTTGCCCAGCAGCCTCTGAAAAACAGGAATAAGAAGGAAGCCGTTTTGCGTAATTGTTGCCGCTTTACAGTTCTTAAATTAGAATCCTTAGTACTCAAAGTACTTAAAATAATGTGAATGCCTTTCTGTGGATATGAGAATTATGCTTTGTTTCATTTGAGTAGTAGTTTTATGCAAATATTTAAGAAAAACAGCTAAGTGCAAAGTGCAGTAAGTCTTCAGTGAAAGGCAATCAGAGTTAACTGGGTTGGGCCCCGCTGCAGAAGTACTGTGGACTGCAGCCCCTTTTCTATAGCGGAGTGCTGTCGTTCTATTTGTGGTCCACATTGTTCCGTCGTGAGAGCCGAAAGATCTGATCGTGGAAATCTTTCAGTAGTATTTTCATATGGCAGATATTTTGCATGTTTATTTTCTATGTGAGAATTTCATAAAAGGGTCTGATAGCAGAATCCTATCTTTCTCTTTATAGATGGGTTCACATTGTTTGTGCCCTGTATGTGCCTGGAGTGGCCTTTGGAGATATTGACAAGTTACGTCCAGTGACACTGACGGAAATGAACTATTCCAAATATGGTGCCAAGGTGAGAGAAAGTGTACTTGGGACCTGAAAGAGAAAGTTTTTACTTTGTAATTCATAGGACTTTTCTCAACATCACTGATGACTACAAAAAGGCTTTCTAGCAATCATGCTATTTGTAGAGAAATTTAGTGCTTAGAGCCATTTATCCTTGATAGCAATTTTTCCACAAAGCTAATAATACACAAACTCTTTCATGTGTTCTTAGTTGAGAATACCTGCAGGTGGAAAATTATTTCACTGCCCTTTTATACATTGCTTGCCACATGGTGAATGTTCAGACCAAATTCTTACTAATAGTAAGTTAGATCAAAGACAAATAGATGTTTGATTTTTGAAGTGGAATATATTAAAATTATGAAAGCGAGTACAAAAAGCACCTTTTTACTCATGTTTCAAGAACTTTTTATCTTTGTGGCTATGAGAATTATAAATTGGGTTTTTTTAGTGCCTGAACCTATGTCCTATATCTTCTCACTCAACTCACTGGACATTAACTTTATAAACTCTGTTGTACCAAGTATTAATTTATCCCACAGGAATCTGGTCCCATGGCTTGCTACCGAGTAAACCAACCCTGAGTTGTTTGAATATGTCTAGGCATTCTTCTATGTCCTTTATCATATGTGTGGACATGTATACCGTGACAATGTTTGTGACAAGCTGTGTTGACACCGTGGGCTCGAACATAACAACAGACGTGAAGTTGGGGCAGGACATGGCAGTGTTTGGCTGTGCTGTACATAGGTCACTCTGAATCGGAAGCGGCACCCAGCAACAACAAAACATAGCATGCACAAACGTGTGTTATGCATGCCTATTTGCATGCACAAGCCTCTCAAATGCCTTTTTATTCACACAGATGCATACAGATGTACTTATGTAACATATATATTTTTTTGATTACTCTTCGTGCAAAATTCTATCATTTACCGAAGTTGCTCCTCTTGGGTCGTCATTTGCTTCGGTCAAGTTGTTCAGAATTCACCGATGTTTACTTGGTGTTCCGTTTCTCATCACCAAAGTGACGTGTCTACTGTCTAGAAAAGGATGCTCCTATTTTCCCCTCCCATCACTGGTAGCCATCAAAAAGGCTTTCTTTCTGTGCGTGCTGGATCTACCTTTGAGACTGACGGCACAGTGGTTAAAAGAGCCCCGCTGCTAACCGAAAGGCCGACTGTACAAATCCACCATTCGCTGCACTGGAAGAAGCCGAGGCAGTCTGCTTCCGTAAACATCTCCCACCTTGGACGTCCTGTGGGGGCAGTTCTGTTCCTACAGGGGCTTTCTGAGTGGGCATTGACTCAATGGCCGGGGGGTTGTTTTGGATTTGGGGGACTGTGTGAGATTTGTCTTTTTATGATGCTTTGTAGACGTCATTGTTCTTTGTAGTCGTATGCTATTCCATTGTCTCTCTAGACCACTGTTCATTTCTCCTCTTATCTGCTGATAGCCTCTTAAGTTGTTTTTGTTTTTTTGCTATTGTGAACAAGACTACAGTGTACATAGATCTGCATATGTCTACCAGGTGAGTGTTGCTAGGTTTTATATATATATATACACACCGTATATACTTGTGTATAAGCTGACCTTTTCAGCACATTTTTAATGTAGTTTCTGTGGTAAAATTAGGTGCCTCAGCTGATATTCAGGTCAGCTTGTACTCGAGTATATACGGTAATATATGTATTTGTATGTATGTATGTATGTATGTATACACACACACATACACTCCTAGGAATAGAAGTGCTTGATTATATGGTATTTCAATTTATACTTTTTTGAGTAATTGCCATACTATTTTCTATATTTTATGATTTTACTAGCAATATATAAGTTCCGTCTTTTTACAACCTTGATGTATTATTTTTGGTTGTTGTTTGTGCACATTGCCAATTTTGTTGCAGTGAGATTGTATCTCATTTTGACTTGCATTTCTCTAATGGCTCATGAGGATCCCTGGTGGTGAGCCCGATAAGCTCTGGAGTGCTAATTGCAAGATAGGAAGTTCAAGTCCACTAATTGCTCTGAGGGAGAAAGATGAGCCTGCCTGCTCCTATAAAGATTTATAAAGCCTAGCAAACCTGTATGAATCAGAGCTATTTGATGGCAGTGGTTTATTTTTTTTAAAATGTCTAATGAGTCCTAGTAGCATAGTGGGTTATTCATTGGGTTACAAACCACAAGGTCAGCAGAACCCACTGGCTTAAAAATTCTTGGGAGCAGTTCTCCTCTGTCCTAACGGGTTGCCGTGAGTCGGAATGGGCTTGATGGCGGTTGGTGAACAGCGAATGAGGCGCTGGTGGTGCGTGGGTGAGCTCTGGGTTACTTATGACATGGGAAGAGATGTGGAGTTTATAGACTTGCAAACTATGAGACAGTTCTACCCGCCTTTTATGGTCACTCTGAGTCACTGGGCTCAAAGGCAATGAGTATTTGAGCTTTCAGTTATCAAGATAATTAAAATGATTTATAAGATAATTAAACATTATTGTAGTAATATAACTTTGGGAGGAGGATTTTAATATCAACCATTTATACTTATGGTTTTATAGCTCCCCCTTTTGTACACAGAAGAATGTAAATCTTTGGTTATATTGTGTACCAATACCGAGTTCACCAAATTGTTTGTTAATTGTTTCTTAAAGATACTTGAAAATTGAAAAGTGAATGGTTTGTTTGCATAGATGCTTAGATATTATGGTGAAATATATTTTTAATTTCATACTTATTTTCTTTCACTTTTCAAATAGTGTTTTGTTGTTCAAGAGCCAATATAGCTTAATAGTTAAGAGCCTGCCTACCTACCTACCTACCTACCTACTGACCTCCTGACCGCCTGACTGACCTACCTACCACCATATTGTTGATTCTGATTTGCAGTGATTTTATCCAGGGTTGCTGAGATGGTCTATCTCTATGAGAGCTGATAGCTGCTGCTCTGTCTCAAGGAGCAGCTTCTGAGTTTAAGTCAACAGCCTTGTGGTTACCAGTCCAGGGTCCCTGGTTAAGAGCATGGGTTTTGAAATAAAAGTTTTCTAGATTGAATTCTGACTCCTAGTTAATTTTCTGTATTATTTTGAGGAGGTTATGTTACCTTTCGTCAATCAAATTCTAACCTGTAAAGTGAGACTAATTATATATATTAAATTGTTATATGGGTTAATATATGTAAAGTGCTTACAATAGTAGTTGGCACATTATAAATAATCAATATCATTTATTATTGTTATTCTATCAGTGGCATTTGGCTAATTAAAATAGTACAGGAAATTACATTTTTAAAAAATATAAACTCTGACTTACCTACACTTTTTGTTTGCATTAGTACAAAATTGGTTCCTTATTGGTACTTATTTAGCACCTTATTAAAAATTTTTTTCTGTTATTAATAATATGCATAGCAGAACACATATGAATTCCACCATTTCTGCAAGTAGAATTCAGTGACATAAAGGAATATTTTTGATTTAAGACTTAAAGATTTATATAAGAGTAATAGTTTTAGAGATTCATCAATCCTCCAAACCTCTAGAAAGTGTGGAGTTCATGAGAATTTGAAATTTGGTTCTGTATTTATTCGCTTTTGACCAGGATTTTTGTATAGACTCTGAATAAGACCTTCAGCCCTAGTAGACTGGCACCATCTAGTTCTTGTCGACGCATGGCAGAGAAGGCTATTGTTCATGGAGGCCGTTAACCACATAGTCCACATCTTCCTCCAGTTCTTTACACCTTTTCTTTTTCAGTTGTTCCAGGTGAATTTCTTTAGCAGTATAAATAAAAAGGATAAGTGGTAAATGTTGGCCCCATCATACTATTTTCTGGATGCTTTATTTGAGAGTAGTGAAAGTAGTTTTGCTCTGCTAAGTTTTCCTGTTATTCTGTTGCAGGAATGTAGCTTCTGTGAAGACCCTCGTTTTGCTAGAACTGGAGTTTGCATCAGCTGCGATGCAGGGATGTGCCGAGCCTATTTTCATGTTACCTGTGCCCAGAAGGAAGGGTTGCTTTCAGAGGCGGCAGCAGAAGAGGTATGTGTGGTTAAACCCCGAGGCGGGGCACATGTTCAGAAAACTCCTTATGCCTCTTTTGTGTTCTACCAGAGAAATTCATCATAAACAAATTAAGCTTTTTATTTTAAGGTCTTTATCTAGCTCACTGGTTGAAAACTTCAAGTGTAAATAATACTTATGTGTGAGTTTGGTCTGTCCTAAATCTAGTCAGACATTTGTATAACATGCTAAAATTTTTATAATGAGATCTGGTATATAAATGAAGCACCTGGTGCTCTGTTTTTGCTGGTGCACAGCTGAGCTCAGGAGGAGCAGGGCCAATGCCAAGCGGTGGGAGTGTCACTGGTGTGGACTGGGGAGGCTGGAGGCTGGCCATGTGTCTGATTCACGGGAGGGTGAGGGGAACAAGTGAAAGACCACAACTTTCGGGTCAGCAGCCACCAGTGTGGGCGCTTTTGCTTTTAGGCTGATGTTTTGATTGAGTACTGAGTGTGAACGTTCAAAATGACCATGCCGTATTAGCCAGCTAACAATTCTTCCATTCCATCTTCTCCTTTCTTGTCAGTCTTGTCAGCTTCTTCTCATACTCGATACTTATTTCACTTCTCTATCCTTTCCTCGGGGTGTATGTTTTATTTAGTCTCTAGTCCCTTTGTTGCCATGGTCTGGGTAGTATGTCTGCCTAGTTCCCCATCTTTTCAGAAGTCTCCCTTTGGGTTCTTAAGAGAGTGGCAAATGAGCAAGGACCAGATATTGAAAACAGAAACATGGTGATCAGTAGTGTGAAGAAATTTAGACCAATGAGGGAGAGATGTGTAGGGCAATACTATTTTCTATAAGGAAGTCAGAGAAGGGCCTTATAATGAGGTGATCTTTGTGACTATAAGGGAGGGAAGTGATGGGGAGCATGCCGATCCTGGAGGGAAGAGCATTACAGACAGAATAACTTGTGGAAAGCCCTTATGTAGGTGGAGGAAATGGCCCAGTGTGAGAGAAAGGAGATAGCAGGGGGCCCTTATCTTCTAAGTCCCGGAAGAGCATAAGAAGGTCTTTTAAGGTTCTCCTCCCCGTGAAAAGGGAGAAGTGCTTTTCTTAATGGCTGCCTTGTGCTAGGCATAGCGCTAGACTCTTTCACACACTGTCTCAGTTAATTCATACACCTACCCACGCCCACTGCTCTTGAGTCCATTCTGAACTAACTACACTATAGGACACCGGAGAACTGCTCCTTAGGTTCCCAAGACTAAATCTGTACAAGAGCAGACAGTCTCCTCTTTCCTCTTGGAGCAGTGGTGGGACCTTGGAGTTAGCAGCCAAATGCTTACCTACATCACTCTCAGGATGTCTTCCAGTTTATACCTATGCCTAAGGGGTTCTATTATTTTAATGCTGATTTTGTGGATAAAAGCTTTAAAACCAGAGGTTAAGTCGCTGGCCAAACATCCTAATAAATAAGGAACATTTGTCTTTTCCATCTCTACTTGATTATCATCATGTTCATTTAAAGAGATTTCCAGGAGAGATTATTAAGCCTGTCCTTGAAGATTATATAGGTTTATGGCAAGGTTTTAAATACAAATGCTTTGAGTAATAGTTTTAGTACAGCTCCATTTCACTAGAGAAGCAGAGAGACAAGTATTTCAGGAAAATTGTTCATGTAATTGTGTGTTAATCTGCTGGTATATTAATCTGCTCATATGTGTATAAGAAAGAGCTTTATATAAAAGAGTAATTATATAGTAAGAAAACATCGCAGCTCAGTCCAGATCAAGTCCATAAGTCCGATATTAACCCATATGTCCGATACCAGTCTGTGAATTCCTCTTCCAACTCACGCAACACATGCAATGACACCAAGTGCAGGAAGATCACAGGCCAATGGGTGGAAAGTCTTGTGGATCCAATGGTGGTGGAAGCATCTTAGTGCTGGCCTGGGTCTCCACGTGGCTCTTCCAGCTCCAAGGCTCTGGCTGCCATCAGCATAGCTACATGTGGCTTGTTAACAGGAATGTCTTGTAGGGAGAGGCTGTATGTCCCACCTCCAGTGAGCTATTTATTTCCGTGGTGTTTACAAATGAGATCATCAAGCTGCGACCTGATTGACAGGATAGCCTCCACCCCTTCCCTCTTAATAGTCTCAAGTTGACACTAGGTTGTGTATCTGCCACAGCTGGCAAGTCCCAAATCCAGGGCTCTGGCTGTAGATTCGAAGTTTCTCACTCTGTGGTTGACCAACCCCAAATCTGCATCAGCTGGCAGATTGTTGCCTCACATCCAAAGAACCCGATGTCAGTGTCACAAGATGAATGTAAGAGACAGCGTGAACGAGCTTTTCCACAACTTCCAAATATAGTGTATTTAAATCACACCCTCAGGAAAATCCATTCTCAACTGATTGCCTTCTTATATCGGACTACAAAATGGAGGGTGAATACATACATCTGCCAAACCACTGGGAATCACAGCGAGCCAAGTTAACATGTAATGTATATCACATCAGCCACCACAATTTCTCTCACAGGTTGAAGAGATATTCCAAGGCAGGCAGTATACAATTAGGAAACGAATACCTCTATCTACTTTCACTTTTCTTTCATTAACCTTTATAGAAACTCATTACCCTTAAGCAGTAATTCCCCATTTCTTCCCGCCCTTCTCTCCCTCGTACCCACTAATAAACTTAGGTTTTAATGCATTTTCAAATTTTGGGTATTTTATATAAGTGAGGCATACATTATTTTTCCTTTTGTGTCTGATTTCTTTCTTGGATATCACTAACTCCTAAGTCGGACCTGAGTACTAACTAGTAGTTAGCTCTCTTTTTCAAGCATACATTTTATCTCTTAATGACTCAATTTCAACTCACCTGCTTTAAATGCAATAAAATAATTATCTAGACTGGGTGTTTTGCAATTAAATATAATCTTTATTCCCACTTAGCATCTTCTCTCCTCTTGATATAGAGCATGTCCCAAGAAAGTAGCTTTATTTGTGTTAATATAATCTCCTGGCATATATTTTCATATTCTATCCTAATAACCATATGAAGAAGTTACAGAACTTTATGTTACTACTACGGTAACGGTTTCAGTGAGCCCTTTTTACAGTCCTCCAGCTGGTAAAGGGTAGACCTGAGATTTGTATCCAGGTTTTATATCTCTAAATTCTCTAATTTTTATCCACATCTCTGCACTGTGACATTTGTGGACATTGCACAAAAGAGTGGCCTCATGGGCATTCTTTAAATGTTAAAGCCATTAGCCTCCTTTTTTCCTTTCTGATTATTTCTCTGTACTCTTTCTCATCCACCTCATCTCGTTTGACCAACTCCTTCTGAGTTGCAAACCCTATCTAAGAGATCCTTTTAGCATATGATAGTGAAGAGCGGAAGGGATAATCCTATTTTTAGTTTTCTTTTTTGGACTATAGCTAAAGAACGGACTGTCATCTCATCAGTAACCACATTGTACATAACATTCTAGTTTGAGTCTCGTTTCCGTGGAGTCGGTTCTACGTAAGGGCCACCCCTGTGTGTGTGGAGGGGAACTGCTTGCTGGGGGTCCAGTGCTGTGTCCTTTCAGAAGCAGAGCGCCAGGCCTTTCTTTAAGGAACTCCGGGTCGGTGGGGGGTGGGGTGCGGGCACTCTAGCTACCACTCTTTCGGCTAGTAGTCAAGTGCTCAGTCATTTCATTCTCCACGAACTTTTGCATCTTTCCAAGTTATTTTTAATACAGTGTAATATATATAATTATACCTAAATAATATATAAGACTTGATTGTAATTTGCTTAAATCCAGAAGGCCTTACATAAAAAATACTTGCTAAGTTGAGGTTGGTAATTTGGAATTAACATGGAAGACTAAGTTTCTGAATCAGTAATCTTTATCATTTTGTGTAAAGGTTATTTAAAAAAATATTATAAAAATAACTATAACCCCCCCAAAAAAAAGAAATAGAAAAAGAAATAACTATACCAAGGGCTCAAGAAGAAAGAAAACGTTCTGAGAATGATGATGGCAACATATGTACAAGTATGCTTGACACAATGAATGGATGGATTGTGATAAGAGTTGTATGAGCCCCCAATAAAATGATATAAAAAAATAACAAAATGAAATAAGTTACACTAAGAGAGTTTTCAGAAAGAAATACTATTCTTTTATATTAGGTTGATTATGACCCTTTAAGTTAAACTGCTCATATCTTCTCCTTCCCTCCCCTCCTTTTTTGATACAGGATATAGCAGATCCATTTTTTGCTTATTGTAAGCAGCACGCAGATAGGTTAGACAGAAAGTGGAAGAGAAAAAATTACTTGGCTCTACAATCCTATTGTAAAATGTCTTTGCAAGAGAGAGAGAAACAACTGTCGCCAGAAGCACAGGTATGGAATTCATGTCCAAGTTGCTGTGTTTTTTCTTTTAGGGTTTTACATTTCAGAATCCATGGATATTTTTCAGTCAATTATAAATATGTAATCTGGTTAGTAAACCAGAAAGTAAACTGTTGTTAGGATAGATGGCCAGTATAGGTTGTGGTTAAAAGCAGTACTCTTCATTTAGCCAGCAGAAGACCAAATACAAAAAACCCAAAACTCAGTGCCATCGAGTCTGTGCTGACTCAGAGTGGCCCTTTAAGGTAGGGTAGGGCTGCCCATGTGGGCTTCCAAGACTCTGTTAACAGGAGTGGAAAGCACCTCATCTTTATGGCGGTTTTGAACGGCGGACCTTTCAGATCTCAGCCTAATACATAATCACGACGTCACCGAGAATAAATCTCACAGTGTCAGACATTGACCACATCTTTTTCAGGTTGTTTTAATGTTCATTTATGCAAAAGACTTGATCAAATTGACTGTCTAAATAAAGTAAATTTATGGAGATTCATGCAGTTATTACAAGTTAAGGTTAATCGAATTAGTTTATCAGAATTCTGAACATGATTAGAATTATCATTCCTTAGTTGATTATAATCCAGGAATTATGCAATATACCTTAAGGTCTGTGGATAGATATAATTTACCTTCATTGTAGGAGATTTTTGTTAATTTTACTGTCTCTGAGATTAGAAGTAAAAATCACAGGCAGATGTGTGTTCCATTTTAATCTGTATACATATTTTTTTAAAAATCTGCATACTTTTTTTGTAGGCAAGGATCAATGCCCGGCTTCAACAATATCGCGCCAAAGCAGAGCTAGCTCGATCAACTAGGCCGCAGGCCTGGGTTCCAAGGGAAAAACTGCCCAGACCACTCACTAGTAGTGCTTCAGCCATTCGTAAACTGATGCGGAAAGCAGAGCTAATGGGTATCAGCACAGATATCTTCCCAGTGGACAATTCAGATACTAGTTCTAGTGTGGATGGAAGGAGAAAACATAAACAACCAGCTCTCACTGCTGATTTTGTGAATTATTATTTTGGTCAGTATAGATTCTCATACTTACCCACTTTTAAATGATAATACTGTTATAATGAAAATATTTGATATGCTACCAATTACTAGAAATATTTAGGCAGTCTACATTTATCACATAAAAACATATTTATTTCCCTAATAAGTTGCAAGCTGTTATAAATGCTAGGTTCAGGAATTTGTGAATAGACTAAAACCATGTAGGTTTATACAAGTGATTATGTCAGGCTCCTTCATATGTGTATTTTGCATATTAGCTTTTTTTCTACTGAAGTAAAATTGGATATTTAATTTAAATAGAGAGAAATATGCGCATGATTCAAATTCAGGAAAATATGGCTGAACAAAAGAATATAAAGGATAAATTAGAGAATGAACAAGAAAAGCTTCATGTGGAATATAATAAGGTGAGTGACTATAAAACATCATGATTGGATACTGTTGATGATTTCTTTGTATTTTTATGGAATTTCGATTTGGTTCATTTTAAATTTTTGCTAGACCTTTACAACCTTCCCTATAGTTCCTACCCGTTAACACCTGCTGAGCGTTTTCCATGTACAAAGTACAACTCTGGCACTTCTCGTGTCAGTTCTCACTTCACCTTTACGATGCAAGATACGATGATTTTCATTTTTGAAGGAAGAACTTGCGTTGTAAGTGAACCAGTCTGATGATGCGGATCCTTATTTCTAACTAACACACAGAGTCGCCGAGTTCCCTTTTCTAAGTTTGTAGGAAACTTGGACATTTATTTCAAAAATATTTTAATATTTAATTAAATGATAGTTTCTTTTGATTTAAAAAATAATAAACTCAATTTAAATACATATTGTCCTGCTTCATTCTTCTTTTGGCTACATTTTAATAATGAGGGTTGAGAGACCAAAAGAAGTATATAAAAGAAAGATGCTACTAATTTGTCATACAATGAGTAATAGCAACATGACACTGTTTAAGTGCTTAAAAAATTAGAAGCTTCTATAATCAACCACCTTGACGTGGAAAGAGTGCTGAAATTAGATTCAGCACTTCCTAGTTCTGTGATCTTGGCCAATTCACGAAAACTCTGTCCTTAGTTTTCCCATGAAACAAATTATGGAAATGTCTCTTCATAGGGTCAAAAGAATTAGGGAAATGTGTATAAAATTATAACAAATGATAAAGGCCAGTATCATTATTCTAATTATGTTATAATTAGTAAAAATAATATCATAAAATAGCTCACATTTTATTGGTGCTATTAAATAATTGTATAGCCCCATTTTCCATTGAGAGTTGAGTGTATTAATCTAACATAGAATATAAATGCACATTATTTATACTTTATTGATACATTATTCACATTTTCATATATTTTTACTGCACATTGTAATGAAGTTTAAGAATGTGATTTATTTACTTTATAGTTATGCGAATCTTTAGAAGAGCTGCAGAATCTGAATGGAAAACTTCGAAGCGAAGGTCAAGGCATATGGGCCTTGCTTGGCAGAATCACAGGCCAGGTTAGTTTCTTTCTAATAACTATCTCCTTCTATTCTTGTGCCCTATATAATTTCCAAAGACCAGACTCCTAATGCAACTGTCACTTTGCTAACTAAAGAATTCTGTTTGATCCTGGCCTCTGGAGACAATGACGTCTGCCTGAAACATAGCTAGAGCATTCATTGTACTTCATTCAATTATTTTAACAGCTATCTTGCTTGCAAAATTTTTTCATTTGCTCTAACTGATTGCCCTGTCATTTGTGATGAAGGTAACATATGAAGCATGAGTTACTCCGACGACATTCTTTAATTTAGCAGCCGTACCTCTCCTGCCATATTTCCACACCTGTCCTGCCCTTGTGTTATCCTTAGTTCTCTTTTATTTGGAGGTAAACATTTGAAAAAAGGCAAGCTGGAGAGATTCATTTCTGTTTTGATTTTGTTGTGAGCTGTGTAAGAGAAAGATTTGGAAACAGTGTTAAAGTGTAGTTTTTCTCTCCTTCAGCATTAGCTCTTTATTTGTAGTCTTGGGAAAATTACTGTATCCTTGATGTTTAGCACAATAATGTTCTTGGCATTGAAAAAAGAATCAGTGCCGAGTAGATTTCTTTGAATGTTATCTTTAGTAAACTATGTATACCAGGGAGCTTCTAAAAGTTTATGGAAAAATGGAATGAAAAGATAATGGAATTTTTCTATGAATGTTTTGAAGACTCTGCCTGTAACTAATCATTTGAGAATTGATTTACATAATAATTTACATTTTTTAAGGGGGATAAAGACCCATTGTTTCTGCTTTTACTACAAATTAGTTTAATTTGTGAGGAAGGCTTTTCCAAGTACAAATATTTTTCATTGCACTTGTTTCCAGGTGTGCAGAGTGACGTTTGTCATATAATTTGTGTATATATAGTATTTTAGGAAGTATTATATACTAATTTATATTGTGCCCTGCTAGCTTTGAAGATACTTCTTTTGTGAACAAGGGTGTATGTGGCTTAAATGATAATGACTTTTAAAAGGTAAGACTGAGAAACCACGAATGGAAGGATTGATTTTTGCTTCCATTGATAGGCTGTTGATGGAATCTTGTAAGAATACAGGGTTTTTTTTTTATGTCATATTTAGAGTAGTGAATGTTGAACTGAAGCTTATCATTAATTTATCTGCCAAACTCATTATTTTTTGGCTTAATTTGCAAGATTGCCTCATAATAATCCCCTGTTGTGTATAACACATTATCTACCATAAAAGAACATTTTCATATAGTAAATGACTTTTAACAGAGGCTCACAAATTTTCACGTGCAATGTAAAACACACAGCAGAAGTCGAATTCATTTGTACCACTAGCATGACATTTTTCCCAGTTGGTTGAGCAGATGCTGGCCCACAGGGCCACTGAGAAATGACTTTGATAGATGGCTGCTGCATGAGAAGCTCGTATGCTGCAGATTAGTAGAAACCCAAAGAGAGTCTGTGTGCTTTGTGGAAGGTTTGGTCCAATAAGATAATTTTTCTAATTAACCTATGGAGCACCAACATAGCTGGGATGCTAAGGAAAATAAACAGCTTCAATATTCTTTTTGTCAAGTGTACTGTGCTTTTTTGTTTTTTAAATCTATGAAATCCTTGTCCCTGTCTTTTGCTTTTTAAAGCTAGAACAGAAGTTTAATATACATAATGTTTTAGTTTCCATTGAAAACTGATGAGCATGTAAAATTATAGGTTTCGAATGTAAGTAACTGCTAGAAAAAACTCATCATAATGATTTTTGCCGGTGTGATGCTGGTCCAGCAGATTTCCCCCTCAGCATTGTGGCATAACTAGTAGGCTCAATCGGTGAGTAGAAGAAAATGTTGCTTTACATTTCTTCCTTATAAACTGCATTTGTTCAAATCAATAGAAGTTGAACATACCAGCTATTTTGCGAGCACCAAAAGAGAGAAAACCAAGTAAAAAGGAAGGAGGCACACAAAAAACATCTACTCTTCCAGCAGTGCTTTATAGGCAAGTAATTCATAATGGGTTAATGAGTGATCATCGCGTATTTGTATGGATTCTTAGCCAATGCTAATAAGATAGTATCTAAGAATGAATTTTGTCTCTATCAGAATTTCTATTAAATGCTTTGAAGTTCATTATATTAATAGTTTAATAAAATATGTTTTTCTGGTTGAAGAACAGAAGACTTTTTTATAGCTCTTTTAATGATACTTCCTTGACTTTTCGGACCCTTTAAGCAATGGAGTATCCCTGCATCATCTCCATGGAGATGAAGCAGCCATTGACAGAACTAGAGACGATTCTCATAAATAATGGAAACAATATAAAAGGCTAAAAGGCCATGTTTGCGTTTTGTTTTGTTTGACTCAGTTAAGAGTTTTGTCTATGTTTTGAAGTAATTATGGATATAATCTTTGAATAAAGTGGACAGTGAAGATAGGTTTAAATTTAAATGTCGGGAAGGTAGAGAGAGGGTGGGTTGGAAAGGGTCAACCGATTATAAGGATCTACATATAACCTCCTCCCTGGGGGACGGGCAACAGAAAAATGGGTGAAGGGAGACGTCGGACAGTACAAGAGATGAAAAAATAATAATTTATAAATTATCAAGGGTTCATGAGGGAAGAGGGGAGGGAGGGGAAAAAATGAGGAGCTGATGCCAGGGGCTTAAGTGGAGAGCAAATGTTTTGAGAATGATGAGGGCAATGAATGTACAAATGTGCTTTACACAATTGATGTATGCATGGATTGTGATAAGAGTTGTATGAGCCCCTAATAAAATGATTTAAATTTTTAAAAAATCTGTCCTTATATTGTTTTCCCTGTACATAATTAGTTGTACTAATTTGATTTCTAGACTTTTATCCTTAACTTTTTTTAGCTCAATATTCAAATGCTAACCATTATAATAATTTTACATAATTAAGATTTTTCGTATAATCAAATGGGTTAGAATCACACTTTTTTCCTTGTAACTTACTATATTGATAAAATAATGCAGTTCAGATGTAAATAAATCTATGCAGGGGCTTCGAATATTTGTGAAAACTTTCCACTTGGCCATAATTTTTTGTTGTCCCTTGATATATATCCACATATAAACATACCTATACATATACGTAGGCATATGCAAACATATTACTAGTGTTTCCATATCCACACCCATTTCAGAAACAACAACATACAGGCAGTACTCATCTCTCCAGTTACCACCTATTCTATGGAGGCTGCCTCCATAGGTGACAGCAAATCCCTTGAAAGGTGGGACAAGCTCACTGTTGTTTGTATGCACAGTATAGAGATGGACGCATGCTCATTGCTTTCGGAACCATCCGACCTATCACTAAGCTGCTGGTTTTTAAAAATCACAGTTCATTTTGTTCCAGATTGTATTTTAAGTGGTTTTTCTTTTTAACCCTGAGCAACTTTCAGACCAGGCACATGTTGTTTTCTTGTGCTCTCACGGTAATTTTTTTTAAAAAATTATCAAAACAAACCCCAAACTCCAAGATCATTGCTATTTCTGGACTTGGATGGATGGCTCTTTTAGGTTCTTAACTTCTCCCTCACTCTGTACATTCCCAATAAAATAGGTCCTAGGCTTTCAGACTATTGTGCTTGGGTTACAGGAATTAAAGTTGCATGATTGTACAAGAACAGTTAGATTTCTTAAAAACAAAAAGAAATCAAAATTACAACAGCAATAGTAAACATCTGTAATCTTTGCAACAATTATCAGTTGCTGTTTCAAGTCTGATTCTGAAAAGAGACTTACATAAATAGTTTATTTTCACGTTGAAGGATCTTCAAAATGTTTTCAATGTTAGAAAATAAATCGGTTTGTTTGTAAAGTAGCTTGTAGTTTGAGAAAAACCGCAGGAAATTGTTTTATTTAATAATTTATGCTTGTAGAGAAAAAATGAGCTAATGTTAGTTGACATTTAAGTCAGGATTTAAATTAAAATAACAAAATGTTGGGACTAAATTTCTTAGCTAGCCGTCTTTGAAACTTTGACATCTTAGTATTTAAATATGAAGTAGAAATTCTAAATAACTAGAACGAGCAATCAGTTAATGACATATAACGTGACATGTGTTATGAAAAAGAGTTTGTTTCAATAACATAGATGTTGATTAAGAGTTTGAATGGAAGATTTAATGATTGGTAAAATTTTGGAAATGAGAACTATGCTATGAACTCAGTGTGTTTCATCATGAGAATGACCAAACTGATCTTTTATTTGATGCCTTCACTCAAAGTTGTGGGATTTGTAAGAAGAACCATGATCAGCACCTTCTCCTGTTGTGTGACACTTGCAAACTCCACTACCACCTTGGGTGTTTGGACCCCCCTCTAACACGGATGCCAAGGAAGACCAAAAACAGTTACTGGTAAGTAAAGAGAAGGAATTTGCATGTTAGAACTGGTTTGCTCTATGTTTCAGGAGCATATAAAGAAATACTGTATCATATTGATACACAATAAATATTTAGCACATGTTAAAAATAGATATATCCATAAACATGTCTGTACTATACTATGAATAAAACTCTAACAGTGTTCTTAAGAAATAAATTTCAATTAATTGAGTCTGTTTTTGTATCTTAGCAATAGGATTTCATTTCAAATAATGTATTTATAATTCTCTTTTGCTTTATTGTAAGAATTTGCTAAATGCTTTATTTTTATTTTGAAATTGAGTTCATTCATCAGAAATATACTTCCATAGTCATTCGTGTACTTGTAATTTGATATTTTATTTCTAAATTAGTTTCATCTAAAGGTTTACTTCTGGTATTTTGTTGTTTGTGTTAGTTCTATTTTAAATCTAACCATTCTTTGAACATCTAGAAACATTTGACATATGTTTCTGAATTATTTTTTTTCATCAACTTAGGCAGATTGAATCACTACAGATGTTTGATAAATGCTTATGATATGTATAATGAGTTTTATCTTCTCCTTAATTTTAGTCCAAGGGAGAGACAGATGTTCAGATTTTAATAGCCTTTTTCCTTATAGAAAGGAGAATATAGAAAATTGAAAGCTTTGGAATGAACATGAGTGATCATTTTAGATAAGTTACTATTTTCAGTTTTAAATAAGAGTAAACCCTAAATTCTTAAATGGTAACTACACCAAAATTCATGTTTCTTCTTCAGATCCATTAAGCGCATTGTTTCATTCACTAGAAATATTTCTGTTCCTATCCTTTTACCATCATCACTGGATAGCTATCTATCTATCTATCTATCTATCATCTATGTATGTATGTATGTATGTATGTATCTATCTATCTATCTATCTATCTATCTATCTATCTATCTATCTATCTATCTATCTATCATCTATTTACAGCAGCGGTTCTCAACCTGTGGGTTGCAACCCCTTTGGGGGTCGAATGAGTCTTTCACAGGGATCGCCCAATTCAGTAGCAAAATTATAGTTATGAAGTAGCAACGAAAATAATGTTGTTTGAGGGGGGTTACCACAACATGAGGAACTCTATTAAAGGGTCATGACATTAGGAAGGTTAAGAACCACTGATTTACAGGATAGCTTTTTAAGTAGTGTTCTTATAAGGTCTATTTGTTTTAAACATTGCTCTGGCTTCTCCTTTCAAATATAGTAGGGTATGTTTCCTTTGAGATCTTTGTGTATTTGAAACTTTGAGAATTTAAGAAGACATTGCTGTAGCATAATTGGATCGTAGTCACGTTAATAAGCATCCTTGTTGGGTTTCTAAATCAAACGTGGGTTTGGTAGTCTCCATGACCTGGCCGTTTTGCCCTGGTCATGGGCATGGAGATGTGCAGTTATTTCATTAAAATAAGTTATGGATCTTCCTAACTTTTATGTTTGTAGAGATCTGGTTTCTAGTTGTTCGTGTGGAAGTTTTTGGAAGAACTTTCAATGAAAGTAGGTAGTCTTTTGGCTGAAAGCCCTTCCAAAATGACTTTAACTACTTTGGTCCTATGCATTGGTTATAACATTTTAAGTAAGAGTTGAATCTAATATTGTAGAGTAGTGAAGCTTTCAATTTCTTGTAGATTTATGAATCAGATTTTGGCCTCTAAAATCAGCTTCGTTTTGGTTAACAATTGAGTATATTAATCTTGGAATGAATGAGTTTTAGAAAATTACTTTTTCTTTCGTGTACCTTGAATTTGAAAAGCAAATTTTCTCAGTGTTAGTTTATTATTTAATTTATATTACAAACAAGAGTAGTAAATGCTAAAGTACATCACTTCTTAAATAATTTACATCAGTTTATTCATGTTGTTGATCTTGGGTCTATTCCATTGTATCTTCTAACTATGTGATAGAGAAACGATAACACTGTTACATATCTCTTTCCAACTCCATAGTCACTGATGCCGTGTTGGTAGCTTGAAATTGTCATGTTAAGGAGAGTGACACATACATTGAATCAAAGTGTTACCTCCTACCCCAACAGGTTTTAAACATGTACTTGCATATATGGCTGTGTGACTTCTGATTTAGTCCCTGGGTGATACAAATGCTTAAGCACTTACCTACTAATATTGAGATTTTGAATCCACCAGAGAAATTTTGGAAGAAAGGCCTGGTGATCTCCTCCTGAAAGATTATAGTGATTGCTAAAACTTTAAGGCAAATGTACAATTGTGAACTTAAACTTTCTCTCTGCATGTAGGCAGTGCTCAGAATGTGACCAAGCGGGCAGTAGTGACATGGAAGCAGACATGGCCATGGAAACCTTACCAGATGGGACCAAACGATCAAGGAGGCAGATTAAGGAACCAGTGAAATTTGTTCCACAGGATGTACCCCCAGAACCCAAGAAGATTCCCATAAGAAACACGGTAAAGTATTCCTGCCATTGCTGTCAAATCCATTCTGGCTCATAGCAGCCCTGTAGGATAGAGCAGAGCTATCTATATGGTTTCCTCATTTGTAATCTTTAGGTTAGTAGCCGAGTTTCGAACCCCTGTGCCATCAGAACTACTTTATGTATCATAATCATCATAAAATTGGAGACCAGAATTTAAGATGATGAAAAGACAAAGGGACAACACTGCCCAGGAGCCAAAGAACGAAATGTGTATATTGCTATTTGTTATTCTTTTAAAAATGACCACATTATGAATTATGCCATACATACCTGAGGATTTCTAGTTTTTGTGTTCAATTTAAAGACTAGTAATAATGAAAATCCACTGTATCATCATTCACTTAAACAAAAAAAAGGCCTCTACCAAAGCCTTTTAAATCCTTTGAGAGTTCTTTGGTAATCTCCCTAACTATCTTGCTGAGAAGTTAACTCTTCCCTCAACTTTTATTTCTCATTCTTTAAAATAAACTCCAAATGTATGTGTTAAAAAATGACATATTGGTTAGCTTTGCAAGTTTTGAATTTGGGGTGAATTGATTCCAACTTTTTCTTCTGTAATTTGCTATTTTGATCAACATTATGATGAAGAGATTCATTTATGCTGATCCATGTAGCTCTAGATTACTTACTTTCACTAATGTATCATTTTTCATTGAAAAACTATCTTATTTCATTTATTTTGTTTTAATAATGGAAAGTTATTTTTTCCCATCTTTAAAAAATTATGCATAATTCTTCTCTGGAGGTTCTTGGGACTGTCTCTGAAGCATGGGAGAAGAAGTTCAGGAAGATGCCATTGTGTGGGTTTCCTGAGCTATAGGATATTGACATCTTTAATTTTGTTAGATGATGCCAATTATTTTTTATGGCAGTTTAAAATCAGAACAGCAGTGGATAATACTTAGGAGTTTCTATTGCTTTACTTCTTTTATCCAGTGTTTTAATGTTTGTGGTATAATGTGTGTAAAATTGTATTTTGTCATTTCGCTTTGTATTTTCTTGAATAATAAGTTTAAGCATCTATATATTTTTGGCTTCTGTAATTTTTCTTTGGCAAAAGATATCTGTATGTCTTTTTCATGTTTTCCGCCAGGTTGTGGTCATTTTCTCACTGAAAATTTATGAAAGCCAGGATTTAAAGAATTTTTCAGGAAGTATGATTGCTTACAGTTACCTGGTTCCTGGGCTTACCACCTGAGAGTGTTTTAAACAGAAATTGGGCTGATGTATTTTCTGTTATATGGGTGGTGTGACCGACTTTTTGTTCCAAAGCTGTAATGGCTGGTTGAAGTTATGAATTCTCAGGGGAGATATTTTTAGTTTCAACAGGGTACTTGTCATAATGTGTTTTCTTTTAATTATTTTATTGGGAGCTCTTGCAGATATTATAACAGTCCATAATACAATTAGATCAAGCATAATTATACAATTACTGCCACCATCATTTCAAAAACATTTTCTTTCTTCTTGAACTCTTTGATATCAGCTGCCCTTTATCCCCTCCCACCCCCATCCTACCCCCAAGGAACCCTTATTATTATATTATTATTATTTTTGCCTTATCTTACACTACCCAGTGTATCCATAATATCTTTTCTTTTAAATTAGTTTTATCTTTTTCTTTAAAATAGCTGCCCCTCCCTAACTAAAAAACAAATAAAAAAATGAATAGTACCTTCTGTAGCCATTTAAAGAGTCTTAAGATAAATCAAATAGATTAATTTTCTTTTTTTTTTTCATTAAGTAGGTAAATCTGGGATTGTTAACTCTTAGGTAATTGGAGTAGTTTATTTTGACTACTGTAAATAGACCAACTTGAAATAGTTTTATTTGTAATCACTACTGTTTAAAATGATTTCTTAGGCTACATGAATATATTTTGTATTTAAATATACTGAAGAGAATTTTCCTTCTTTGACTAGCTCTGCTAATTTTTGTTTCTAAAATATTTTTTTGTATGTAACGTTTTATTGGTATTACATCCACATGTCATACAGCTACCATATATATATATATAATCATTTTATTGGGGGCTTGTACAATTCTTATCACAATCCATACATCTATCCATTGTGTCAAGCACATATGTACATTTGTTGCCCTCATCATTCTCAAAGCATTTGCCTTCTACTTTAGCCCTTAATATCAGCTGCTTATTTCCCCCTCCCTCCCCACTCCCTTCTCCTTCCTGAACCCTTCATAATTCATAAATTACCATTGTTTTGTCATATGTTACACTGTCCGAC
>NW_022103920.1:67874461-67884362 GCF_000313985.2 Echinops telfairi
GTGATTAATCACAAAACAATATGTAATTATATATTGTGAAATATGTATGTGTTTTCCCACGGTCTTAGGTGACCCCTGTGAAAGGTCGTTCAACCCCCAAAGGGGTCGCGACCCACAGTTTGAGAACCGCTGATCTGGGGTGTTTTTTTGGATGCAGATCCTTGGACCAATCTTAGATCTAATTAATTAGATTATATGGAGATGAGCTTGGTAATATATTTTTTAAATCAATTTCATTGGGTGCTAATGTTTTTGTACAGACTAAATTGTGAACATAACTATACACATAGTATTTATGATTATTACCTCTCCCTTTCCCCTTCTTCCCATTCAGAAACTAGTGAGCATGTTCAGTTTATCAGTTAATGTGTAATGTAAGAATGACAAACACTGTGCCCTCTTAACTGCACAATCCACATCCTCGATAATAGACCCCGAAGAGATGAAAGCACTCACACAGACATTTCAAGGGAACTCTGTAATGCTATTGACTTTGTAGGTTGCTGTTTCACTGCTGTGTGATGCAGTCACGCTTTAGTAGCACACAGTTTATTTTATGATTTCATAATATCCCAATTATAATTAGTTTCTTATTGACATCTTTATTATTGCTGCTTTTCAGTGTCATCCAGTTGATTCTCACACAGAACAGTCCCTTGTACACAGAGCACTGCCATCCTCACAATTGTTCCATGTCTCAGCCAAGTGCATCTCGTTGAGGGTCCTCTTCTTTTTCTATAGCCTTCTACCTTCTACTTTCCCACGCACCGTGTTCTTCTCCAGGGACTGGTCTCTCTTGTTAACATGTTCTTAGGATGTGAGTGGTCTCACTAACCTCCCATCTAAGAAACATTCCAGTTGTACTTCTTCCAAGACATGTTTGTATATTCTGCTGGCATAGGCAGTATTCTTTGCCAGCACCATTATCCAAAGGTAGCATTTATTCCTCCATCTTCATTGTCCAGCTTTTGAAGGTATACAAGGAGATGTTAAAGCCCTATCTTGAGCCAGGCACACATTAGCCTTCAAAGCAACCTCTTTGCTTGTGAACAATTTTAAAAGGTCTTTTGCAGCAGATTTGCGGATTGCAGTATTTTATTTGATTTCTTGATTGCTGTTTCCATGGGAGTTGATTTTTGATCCCAACTCATAGGCAGCCTGTCATAGTGTCAGTGGTTCCAACTGTCGGAGGCTCTGTAAGAGAACGATGAGGCTGGCTGTTCCTGTGAAGATCTACATTGGCAAGCCCTACGTAGGGTCCCTGTGACTTGGAATGAACCCGATGACAGTGGTGTGGTAGGTAGACAAGACTGATGTCGACATGGACTTCGTTTCATATGGAATTTCCTCGATGGCAATGGGTTTGGTAGGAAGAATCATAACTCCATACAGATAGGCATGTATGTCCCCACTTGCCGAAACGTGGCAAAAGGGGCTTTCTAAACACAGTTCAGAATTATAGACCCAGAGATAAAGAGGTGATCTAGGTTATCTATGTGTTCCTGAAAACAAGAGAACCTGTCCTGGTTTTCCTCAGTAAGGAAATGCAAGACTACTGGCCTTGGGTCCATGAGTTGTAATATCCCTGGCTTCCTTTTAGCCCAGTGTGGCTTGTGTCAGCCTTCTGGTGTACAAAGCTTTAAGAGAATGCATTTGTTTTGTGGGAAGCTACCACATTTGTCATATATTCTTATGGCAGTGAAAAAAAAAACAATACATGGAGTGACATATACATTTAACATTTAAAACTAAAATCAGAACTTTATTTATAACATCACGTAAATACTTTTAGGAGCCCTTGATGGCATTCCGCTGCTAACAGAAATGTCAACAGTTGCAACCCATCACTATCTCAAGATTGACATGCTGGGAAATCCTAGACAGTGGTTTTACTCTGTCCTATAGGATCACTCTGAGTTAGAATCAATTTAATTGACAGTGGATTTACAATAGGTGCTCATTAAGTATTCAGCAAATGAGCTATTTATCCTCTTTCACTACAGCTTTGCAAGTGAAATCAGTGTGTCTGGGGGAGTCTTTCTGTCCCTTCTTGGCTGGTTCAGGAATTGTAGCATTCGGCTGGTATGTTGATCATTGCCTAAGCTATGGGATTACTGATAAGGCAGCCCAGAATACTCTCATTTAAGTAGCTTGTGTTTTAGACATTTTATTTTAATTTATTTTAAATGTGGAAACTTTTCCCCTTTAAGCAAGATACTCACTTTTGAAAAAAATTTAGATTAGCTTACCCATGATCCCTTTTTGAAGTTACTTTAAAATTGATGTTTGTAGTTTTTGGCATATTTTCTAATAACTTTAATGTAACTTGAAAGCTTTCCGATTTTCTTTTCATTTTCTATATACTCTGTGTCATCTAGCGACTTTTCATCTTTTAAACAAGTGCCAAAAGGACATGCTGGGGCCTGTCTTTCCCTGGTCTTCTACTCACATGCATCATCGTCTTCTCTCTTTGAAGTTCTCAGCTCTTTCTTCCTGACTCATAAGTTTGTGTTGTGTTTTGTGTATCTCCTTTTTTAAAGAAACTAAAAGCAGTAAAAAGTCATAAAATTTTTCACAGCAAAGACTGAAAATCATATTATTTTCCTGGATTTCCTATTTTTAATAGATCATTATTGTGGCAAGGGATTTAAGCACACGTTTAATCTGTCTTCTTCTTCATTTTAAACACTTGAGTTTTTACGCTGCTTGAGTCTTTATATGTGAGATATATAAATATCATAGAGTTAACTTTCATTACACTTATACTTTAATTTGTTTTACACATATGCCAAGTAGTGTCCTATAAGAGAATTAGAGCTTAAGTCATGGAAAGTCTGAAACATGTTACATTCTTTTTGGTACTATTTAGTAAAAATGTTGGAATATTGGCATCCAACTCTATTGAACTGACTGAAAATTACTCTGTATGTTTATGTTTTGTCTTCATTTGCTCTTTGGCTTATGATACTATTTGAATTAAACCATTGCACTTCCGGGAAGAATTGTTATGGGGGATTCAGCCATCTCTGAGACACTAGGCAACTTTTGAAACGGTCGTCTGTCATCACATTTGAGAAAGCACTGGCATAAGAGTTCTGTGTTGAATTGGGCCCTTCTTCCTTCACTCTGGCTCCGTGGGGCGGTTCAGCTCTGTCCTGAGAGCAAGTGACGATGGGCAGAGCTGCGCGTTTCCTCTTGAGCTGTGACAATCCTGTTGCAGATTTCTGAGAGTACCAGATCAGGAGAGTGAAGACCAGATGTTTACTTATTTTGTATATTATATGTGAGAATGGTTTTATTGTGTAAAATGCTTATTTTATATCTTTATATCTATTGTTTAAAGTGCCTATTTTAGACCTGGGATGATTTTAATTTACAGGTAAGCCAAATTGGCCATGCTTATTTTCTCCTTCATGCAGTTTTCTTAATCATATTAATATAAATTGAATTAGATAAAAATAACTTCTACAGCCAGTTGATAAACCAAACCAAACCAAACCAAACCAAACCAGCCATTCTAATTGATGAGGCATCAGTGTGACCCTGTAAGACAGGGTAGAACTTCCCCGTGAGTTTACAAGCCTGTAACACTTCATGGAAATAGAAAGCACTGTTTTTGGCTCTCAGAGTGGCCAGTGTTCATGAACTGCTGACCTTGCGGATAGCAGCCCAGTATGGAACCACTACCCAACGAAGCACCTTGCCAAAGGACATGAGGGGAACATGTACTTTTCCATTTTATCTGTTTTATGATGATCACCAGTCGAAGCAGATTGCTTTTGGTTCACACCTTGTATGTACGTACATAAGCGTGTGTGTGTATGTCAATATCCATATCGATATATGCAATTGAAGAGGCTTCAAGTGTTCATGGGAAAATTGCATTATTTTTAATTCCATTTTCCACAGACTTTTTGAAGCCTCGATGCGTGTGTGTGTGTGTGTGTGTGTGTGTGTGTGTGTGTACATGTTGTAGGTAGGTGCCCTCGAGTTGGTGCTGACTCATAGCAACCCTCTGTCAGCCCCGCACCATTCCTCACATTATCCTTAGGTCTGAGCCCACTGTTGCAGCCACCACGCCAACCCGTCTCGTTGCGGGCCTTCCTCCCTTTCACTGCGCCTCCGCTTCACCAAGCATGATTGTCCTTGGTCTCTCTGGATAACATATCGAATGTATTTGTAAATATATGTATTTTGTATGCAAACATATATATTCACACATATATAATATACATATATGCATGTGTATAGTATACATGTATACATATATACACACAGATTTATATATAATTTAGTGCCAACCACTAAATCAAAAGTGTTTTGTGATCTTTAGTCTGTGGTTTTTAAAAAAAAATTGTTTCATAATTGAAAAACACTTTTTAAAAAGAATTGCTTTTATATGGGAACAACTTTTATGTTGAAGCATTTTGAACAGCATAAATCCAAAGCTTTCTAGTTTGACAGAGGTTTTCAAGGTTTGACTTAATTGTCCCAATTAACATTGAATTTGGAGTTTTGCTCATAAATAAGCATTTCCTCTTTTTTATTGACATGCTTCACTTGTGGTGCTTTGCAAATACTGTGTTTTTCACAAATTGAAGAGTTGTGTCAATCCTGTGTTGGCCCCATTTCTCCAACAGTATGCTTACTGTATGTCTCTGTGGCACAGTTTGGTCAGTCTCACAGTATTTAAAAATTGGACATAATGTTATTTCATACTTTTTAGGCTTCAGTATGAGGTAAACATAAATTGTTCATACACTGGGAAGCCAAAAGGGGAAAAAAAGCATACAGCTCTCATTGAAGTATTCACGTTATTGTGGTAGTTTTGGATTGAATAACGCTGAGATATGTCTTTGTATATAAACAGAAACATTCCTTATGTTGCATTTAACTATATATGGCTAATTATGAAATCTTTCTTGTAGAAATATTGGTAACTTACATTTAGAAAATCAGTGTATCAATTAATAAGTGAATTCGAGTTTAGTGATTTTGAGGCATTTTTAGTTTTAAAAATACTCAGTTGCCAAATGAAACATTCTAACTTGGAAAAATATGTATGTAAGTGTGTATTAAAATAACATGTAAAAATTAATTTGTTACATGTCTAGTCCAAATGTAAGAGAAGTTATTGAAACATTTAATTATGTTTCAGATGGTTATAATATTAGACTGATACCTTGAAGCTAGAATAATTTTATTCTTTTCAACTTAGATTCATTTTATGCACTATCATGAATATGGAGATTTTTGCATTTCCTCTGTTCAAGTAAATACATTACAGGCTAATAAAGAGCCAGATCCTTTAAATCACTCAAATTATCATTATTCCTAGACAAATAGAGCTCTGAAAAAATAACAAGATTAAACAGGAGTGATAGGAATGTGTCAGAATTTTGGAGTGAATTTCAAACTTTGATTTACTTTTAATAGTTTAATAATTATTTTCTAAATGAAGCTCAATTTGGAAGTGAACTCTCAATTGATTAACTATTAATCACTTAATACATGTAGATATGTATTTGCATACACTTGTTAAATATATTTTGTCCTTCCACATATTGGTTTCTCTCTGCTTCTTCCTACCACCACCCAAAATAATCTGTGTAAGTATCCTCATATACTGGAAACTGATCACTGAGTTCTGCTTACTTGTATGCATCTGAGAACAGGGAAGCTCTTTGTTAGTTGCAATTTGTTAGATGAATTAACCATGCTTTTGCTTATCTTTCCTTTATTAGGAATTTCTCTTTCTTTTACACTCCCCATTTACCTAATTTATTCAGGGAAAATCATATTTAAGGTATTTTCCAACATGATATTAGTTATGAATTCTCATAGTTTCAGTTGCTGTCACATTCCTAGGACTTGAAATAAATCCACAATTTTCATTGTGAATAGTTATATTTGTACTAAAGCTACTGTATTATTTTTCTTCTTCTGGAAATATTAGTAATATGATAAATGTTAAACAATTTCACTCTAGATTATTTTTCTTGAGATTATAGTTTGAAATTTACTCCAAATATTGAGGCATTCCTATAGTTTCTGTTTTGCCTTGTTACTTATTCTTCTTTAGAACTATATTTGACTAGGAACAGTGATAATCTGGGTTGTTTAAGTGTTTGTATTCGTCTTTCACCACTTGTGTGTCAGCTTGTCGTACTGTGTGGCTTGTGTGTTGTGATACTGGAAGGCATGACAGCAGTGTTCTAAATATCAGCAGGGTCTCCCAGGGCGAACAGGTTTCCGTGGGCCTTCCAGATTAAGAGCAAGTTTTAGAGGAGGAATAGACTGTCCACTTCTGAGGGATTAGCTGCTGAAAATTTTATGAATAGCATCAGAATACTGCCAGATAGAGTGCGCATCAGAAAATTACCTCTCAAGTTGGCAGGCATTCCAAGTACGACTGGGAAAGAGCTACCTCCTCACAGTAGAGGTGACCATAATAATGCGGATGGAGTAGAGCTTTGGGAACTTTCCTTTGCTAATGGCGCAAAAATCAAAACGAGAAGAAGCAGCTACAAACATCCAAATTAATCAGTACATGGAATATTCCAAGTATGAATTCAGGAAAATTCAAAGTTGTCAAAAATGAAATGGAGGGCACAATCGATATCCTGGGCATTAGTGAACTGAAATGGATGAGTACTGGCCATTTTGAGTAGGGAAAGCGTGATTTACAATGTCAAGATTGACAAATTGAACAGGAAGATGTTCGTCAAAAGAATATTTCAAAATCTGCCTTAAACTACTATGCACCTACAAGAAAGTACAGTTAATAGAAATATTTGTCAACTTTCTGTGCCAACCACTACATTGAAGAAATTGAAGATTTTTTACCAACTTCTTTAGTCTGAAACCGAACAAACATGCAGCTAAGATGCATGGATAATTATTGGTAATTGGAATGTGAAAGTTGGAAACAAGGGAGGATTAGTAGTTGGACAGTGTGGTTTTGGTGATAGAAACAAAGCTGGAGATTCCATGATCAATTTTTAAAGGCTGATGACGTCTTCTTTGCAAATGCCTTTTTCCAATAACATAAACATGGCCGGACCTACCCCACTGGAAGGAATACACAGGATTATAAAATTGTCCACATCTGCCTGAAGAAAAATGGCGAAGCTCAGTATTAGCAGCTAAACAAGGCCGTGGACTGACTTTGATACAGACCATCAATTGCTCATATGTAAGTTCAGGTTGAATATGAGGAAAATTAGAACCTGTCCATGATAGCCAAAATACAACCTTGGGTATATCCCTCCTGAAGTTAAGAGGTCATCTCAAGAATAGATTTAACTCAGTGAACACTAATGCCCGAAGACAGGATGAGCTGTGGGATGGCATCTAGACACTCATTCATAAAGAAAGCAACGCAAGGATCTACATGTGACCTCCTCCCTGGGGGACGGACAACAGAAAAGTGGGTGAAGAGAGACGTTGAACAGGGCAAGATATGACAAAATAATAATTTATAAATTATCAAGGGCTCACGAGGGAGGGGACAAAAAGAGGACCTGATGCCAGGGGCTTAAGTGGAGAGCAAATGTTTTGAGAATGATGAGGGCAATGAATGTACAAATGTGCTTTACACAAGTGATGTATGTATGGATTGTGATGAGTTGTATGAGCCTCTAATAAAATGATTAAGAATAAATAAAATAAGCTAAAAACCAACAAACAAAAACACACTCATGGCGATCGATTCGATTCTGACTCATATCAACCCTGTAGGGCAGTGTAGAACTACTGCCTTGTGGATTTCAAAGATTGTAACTCGTTATGGGAATAGAAAGCCTCATCTTAGTTCCAAAGAAAGCAAAAGCTCATTAAAAAGACAGGAAAGAAAGAGAGAAAGGTGAAAACTGATGTTAAAAGAGATTCTGAAGCTTGCTGTGAACCTAGGCTGGCTAAGACTAACAAAGTCAGCGATGCAGTAACAGACCTGAAGATTGGAAGAGCGACCCCAGAAGACAAAGGAAAGTATTACAATGAGACGTGCAGAGACCTGGACCAAGGAAGTGAAAAGGAAGAACATGCTCAGCATATCTCAAGCTAAAAGAACTGAGGAGAAAAAAACAAGCCTTGCGTTAAAATATTGAGGGATTTTATGAAAAAAATATTGACTGGGTCAGAAAGCAACAGAAGGAACACACAGAATTAGTATATCCAAAGTAATTGATGAAATTCAGCCATTTCAAGAGGTTGCATTTGGTTGAGAAATGGTAGTATTTCCTCTTCTCCACTCTCATGACCCCAGTTCTATCTTACCAATCTGGCTGGACCAGAACATGTATATCGGTGTAGATAAGAGCTCTCGACACAGGGAATCCAGCACAGATAACCCCTTCAGGACCAATAATGAGAGAAGTGATACCATGAGGGTAGGGGGCGTGTGGGGGGAGAAGGGGACAAAAAGGGGAACCGATGGCCATGATCAACATACAACCCCACCCCCACCCCCAGGGGGATGAACAACAGAAATGTGGGTGAAGGGAGGCAGCAGATAGTGTAAAATATGAAAATAAAAATAATTTAAAAATTTTTCAAGGGTTCACAAGGGTGGGAAGGTGGCTGAGGAAGGGAAAAAGGGAGCTAATACCCAAGGGCTCAAGCAGAAAGAAAATGTTTTGGAAATGATGATGGCAACATATGTACAAATGTGCTTGATACAACTGATGTCTGGATTAGAAAGAGCTGTAAGAGCCCCCAATAAATGATTTATTTTTAAAAAAAGAACGAAAAGGTAGCATTGTAGGAAGAATTGAAACAAACAAACAATCCCCAATCAGACTTGCTGCCATCCAGTCTGTGCTGACTCCCAGTGACCCTCTAGAGCAGGGTAGAGTTGTCCCTCTGAGTTTCTGAGACTAACTGTTTTCAAGAGTAGAAAGCACTATCCGTCTGCCAAGGGGAAGCTGGTGATTTCAAAGTGCTGACCGTGTGGACCACAGTCTCATGTGTAACCCCTCCCCTAGCCCACCAGGGTGTAGTATTGAAGAAGTCCAAGCTGCACTAAATGTGCTAGTGAGAAAACAAGGCTCCCGTAATGGACAGAATACCAGTAGAAAATATGTCACCAAGCTGATGCGGCACTAGAATCATTCACTAGTCAGTGCCCACCAGTTTGACTGGAGTAGATCACTATCTGTGCCCATTTTAAAGAAAGGTCATCCATTAGAAAGTAGACATAATTGAACAGTATCATTAATATCCCACACAAGTAAATTGCTTAAGGTAATGCAAAAACCGCTGCAGAAGTGAGGGAGCTGTCAGAAATTCAAACCAGACAAAGAAAAATATGTGGCTCAAGAGATATGCTATCATGGCTGACAGGGCTGAAAGCAGAGAATACCAGGATGTTGCGTAGTTGTATTTTATTTACTAAGCAGAGTCATGTGTGGATCATAAAAAAATTATGGATGACATGAAGAAGAATAGTAATTCCAAAATACTTAATTGTGCTCGTGGGACCTCTACATAGAGCAAGAGGCTGTCGTTAAATAAAACAAGGGAACCCAGCATAGTTTAAAATCGGGAAAGGTATGTGTAGATTAGTACCCCTCACCACTTATTCAATCTCCAGGCTGAGCAAATAATTCAAGAGGCTGGACAAGATGGAGAAGAACATGGCATCAGGTTTGGAGGAAGACTTAATAACAACCTGTTAGCCGCAGCTGACACAAACTTACTGAATGCAAGGCGGACTGGAAACAATTGCTGATGGAAATCAGACTGCGGCGTTAAGCATGTCTTCAATTTCATTGTAAAGAAAGTGAAAATCTTCACAATATTGCATTTGAAATACCAGTGACATAACTGCTGGAATCAAAGCAACGCACAAGCCATCACAGAACAAATAACTGACAGACAAGTTGTGGCTTTGAGGAGTAAG
>NW_022103920.1:67884717-67910725 GCF_000313985.2 Echinops telfairi
CGACGTCTCCCCTCACCCACACCTCCATTGTCCGCCCCCCCAGGGAGGAGGTTATATGTAGCTCTTTGTAAGCGAGAGAGAAGCCCTGCCTTAGGAAGTTTACAGACCCAGGATCTATGGAGGATATCTGAGGAAGGAAAGACTAGTTTCACATTTGGACATGTAATTAACAATGGTATTAAATAAATGGTATTAAACAATGGTATTAAATAAGCACTTTTAATAAATGTTTCTATGATATCATAGCAATGCTTTTTGACTTAGCTTCATATTGACGGCAAATACTATTAAATGTACATTATTGTTAAACCTTTTGATGCAGTCAAAAGGAAAATGTGTTCTCAGATATAGGATGTTAATTTGAACTAAATAAGTTTCTTTATTTATTGATATAAACTAGGAGTTGGCGACATCTCAGATTTTTTACCTTCTACTTTATAGTTGTTAATCAATGGACTTGTCTTTGCCTTAGACAAATGTGTATGTATATGTTAGTCTGGGTAGACTAGAGAAACAAATGCATAGATACTCATGTGTGTATAAGAAGTTTATATACAAGAGCAATAGAATATTGAGAAAACATCGTAGCCCAGTCCAGATCAAGTCCATAGGTTTGATATTAGCTCACGTGTCCGATAGCAATCTATAAAGCCCTCTTCAGACTCATGAAACACTTGCAATGACGCCAAATGCAGGACAATCACAGGCCAGTGGGTGGCAGGTCTTGTGGATCCAGTGACGGTGTAAGCATCTCAGTGCTGGCAGGGGTCTCCACATAGCTTCTTAAATTCCCAGGGCACGGGTCTATCAGTGTAGTGCCATGTGTCTTGTCAGTGGAGTGTCTCTCAGGGTGTGAGCAGAGAGTGTGTCTCCGCCTCCAAGGAGTAAGTACAGTAATTCCCAGAATCCTCATGGCAAGGCCACGCCCACACAGAGGCCTCATTGGCTATGATCTGTTTTACAAGCTAGACTCCACCCCTACACTCTTAATCCTCAAATTGACAAACAATTAAATAACTACCACAATGTACACACACATTTGTAGACACAGTGGTCAGTAGAAGTAGTATGACTCTCAGATTAGTGTTTTGGGTGTATAAATAGTGTGCCACAAGTTAAGAAAATCTAGATACTCTGGGTAAATCCTAATTATGTGACATGAAGTGTTTCAAAAAACCTTTCAAATTTCAGGAGCACTTATTTTACTTATCAGGTACTTGTTTGTTTCAAAGTAAATTCCTCGAAAGATTATTTGCTTTTGTCAAGTTCTATTTCCTGTGCTGTAAATTAAGTAAAATAAAAAATGAGCAATGCAGTATTAATCAGAAATACTAATATCCCAACGGTGTTAGTTTAAGCAGTGATAATTAACAAAGAAAAGTTGTTTTCCCTCTTAATTATTCATGAGGTATTTTTGTGGGTCTTTCTTCCTCTGTTTAGAGAACCAGAGGACGGAAACGAAGCTTCGCGCATGAGGACGAGAAACATGAGGTTGGAATAAGTTAAGCATATTTCTAAACTTATTCTAAGACGTTTTATTGTGTACAACGTATAATGTTTTCCTCAGACCTTGACTTTGTTTTTGCTCTGCTTTATTTGATTCTTCCCTGTATGTCAGGAGAGAGCTCCTAGGGAAAGAAGACAAAGGCAGTCTGTATTACAAAAGAAGCCCAAGGCTGAGGATTTAAGAACTGAATGTGCAACTTGCAAGGGAACTGGAGACAATGAAAACCTTGTCAGGTAAATTGGATCCTGAAACCTTGCCTTTAGGGATTAAAGCTCCATCTTCATCATTTCTCATCACAGAAATAATGGGAAAAATCACAGGAGAGGACCTTTCTAAAAATCTTATATAGAGCAAACAGTATTTCACAAGCAGATTTCACTCACTAATTAGCCCGCCAATCATAGTTATAATATAGATTTAGATGTACGTAAGAGCAATATGGATTTTGAACATAAGAAAATTAATTTTCTCTTGACAAGAGAAGCTGATAATTAATGCTGTACGTCTGGAGGCAATACAAATAATTTGTTTCAAATACTTTGTAGTAGGATTATTGTGTTTTATCTCATAAGACAATGAAATTATTAAGCTCTGTTAGCGTATGAGAAAAGTTGAAATGTATTGGCAATGATGATAAAAGATAACTTTTATTGACATGAGCTTCATTAGCACTTCTTTATTGTTTATCAAATGAATGTGTTAAATGCTTCTTTCTTATGAAATAAAGAAAGGTGAAAAGATGGCTTAGATAGCTTTTGCTTTGTTTTGTTTTATTTGTTGTTTCTTTGTTTTAGTACTTTTTATTATTATTATTTTTTAATCGGGCATAATGCTAATGAGAAATCTCAATGGTGGCTTCACAGTGGCTCTTCCTGAAGGTCCAAAGAATGCCAGATTTACCAATTTGCTTTTTTTGCTGAAATAAAAAAGTGATCAAAGCCTTGGGTGAGATGGGAGAGTAGGCTGGAACTAGATGTGTGCTCCTTAAACAAAACGGACACTGCCCTTGCAAGCGACAGAGACACGTGCTAAGTCCATCCTTTCTGATTTCTTTCAAACACGCTTTGGCAAAACTATGATATGAAGGCATATAAATTAGACATTTCAAAAAGAAAAACCTATATAAAGAAAGAAATACTGTTTTGTGGTAGCAAATATTTGCTTCTAAAATAATGTCATTAAAATGAAATTTTTATGGTTTTTAATGCCTCAAAAAATGTAGTCTTAGATTTTGAGATCCTTATTCTATCATTGAAGTTAAGGAGAAAATAAAAATATATAGTGTTTCAGCAGTGTTCAGAAACTGCAATATTTGGTCAGTGTTTTTTGAAGTAGTTAGTGTAGAATGTCCTGGGAATTTTCATTTAAAGTTAGAGTAAAGTGGTTTCAAGATTAATATACATACAAATAATTCTGATCACCCTATAATTTGCTCACATAAAGTTTAAAAAAATCACTAGCAGAAGCATGATATAACTCAGTTCAAACAACAACAAAAATAGTAATAAGAAACATGAAAATCTTATGTAATGAGTGAATAAAAATCCTATCCAGGGGGAGTTCACATAGAGTTGTCTGGGATGGAGTTCTGGAGCAGGATTCATTTTTAGTAAGCCTTTAAAAGTTTGAGAGGGCTACTGATCTGGTTTTTAATTATTTGGACTTCCGTGAACATCAATCCTCTTATTTATTTTAAAAATAATATTAGATTATCTCAGGTCTCTGCTATACTCAACCGAAAACCTATTGCCTTTAAGTTGATTTCGACTCAGTGACCCTATAGGCTAAATAAAAATACTCCCTACGTTTCCAAGGATGGGAAGCATAAAGTCTAATCTTTCTCATGCAGAACACCTGGTGGGTTTGAACTGCTAACCTTCAGTTAACAGCCAAATTTGTAACCACCTAGGTCAACCAGGGCTCCCGTACAATATTACCCACTTTTGGGATCATATATTTGAAAGAAAGAGCCTTCAGAATCAATGCAGTTTGCATTTTAAGAACCGTTGTGTGTTCAAACAACAGCATTTCCCACCCCCTTTTTTTCTTAGCTATCCTTTAAAAAAAAGTACCATCATCCAATCTCGATAAGATTTTTGAGCAATATTAAGCTTTTTAGGGCTTATTTCCTTAATTTCTTTTATAAAAAATTAATTCCTAATTGCATTATTACAACATACCAGTGTGTGCAATGTTGTGAAAATCTTCTGAATGGTAAAGATATCTTTGTTACTGTAAGATATCTTTGATACTTTAAAAATCAATGACGTCCCTTGCTTTTGCCTTGTTAAAGAAAATCACATAAATTTGCTGCCGATATTTTAAAGAGCTCATGAAGAAGGAATTGATTGTTTTATCAGTATTATATAGCAATCTATTTTAGTTCAAGATAAACAATATAAAGCAATCCTATAAAAATGTTTTATGGCTATACTGTGGTCTTTCTGCTGATATATACATATATATAAACATATATATATATATATACACACACACACACACATATATATATATTTAGTTTCAGCAGTTTTACTTTGGGGGCAAAGAAGAATTTTATATATAATTACGTGTTTAATTAAAAGTAAACTTATAAGCTAATAGCTGCCATTTTCCCTAACATCTTTTATGTTGAAATTGACATTGCTACATTTTGCAAATAAAGGCCATTTTTTATGACATAGTTGCATTTTAAATATGTATGTTATTTTTCAACTTTAATTTTAAATTAAAAAATGCTTTATTTTTATTAAAGATACATTTCAGTGCTTGATCAGAAATATGTTATGTTGATTGAGTTTTTGTGTACTAGATTCTCTTTTATAATCTTTAATCTCAATAATAATTTCTTATTGCATATACTATATTTATTTTCCCAAGTTCCTTTGAGCAATTATACATAACTCATTAAGACCTGCTGTTTAGCAGCTTTGATTTTGAAACTACACTTGTCTATGTAATTCAGGCTACCATATATATAAAATTACTTCTTGTTTTCTTTGCTTTTATAATTATACATATGCTTATGTGTATTTACTCTTTTTATTCATTGGGAGCTTGCACTTAATTTGTCAGTAGACTGAGATTAGTGAGTTCCAATTGTTTTATGCTCTGCCTCTAAGTTTTTCTATCATCTTTGACAAATAATTTAGCATTTATATACCTCAGTTTTTCCTCTGTTTGTGACACAATTATATTGTGCTCATTTAGAGACTTCATGAACAATTGTGACATGATTGTAAAACCCTTTGTGTAAAAATATTAAGGTGATCAGATTATGTAGTAACTCAAAATATGCATATATGTATGTGTAAAATTAAAGGGCCAAATTGATTAATGTTTTCAGTAGTAATAAATACTTTTTTCATACCTTTAAGAAATGTATATGCTCAGATTTTCGTATATGATTGTGTGTAGAATATAGAAGACAGGAATAAATTTGAGATTTTCATTATATTTTCTCTAAAGTAATTAGATAACTGCTTCTACCAGATATAGGAGATGCAAAACTTTTTAAAGTTTTACAGGTGACTATATCCTGATCTCCTCTGGCTTCCCGATTGCCACGAGGGAGAGGCCAGACATGCGTCCACCTTCCATCCTTCTTTATCTTTTCAGACACCAACTGTTCCTCCCACGGCACTCGACTTCCTTGCTAGTTTCAATAATCTGTTGCAATAGCCACACAGAGGTCAAAGGCAAAACTCATAATAATGAAGGTTTATTAATGAAATTAACAAGTCATCACAAGTCAGGATCAGTAAACAGTGAGGGTACAGTCATTGACCCACAGCAATCCCTTTCTTTCGCCACTGCCATGTCGCCCTGTCTTTGGTCCATAGCCTCTCAGCCAAGAAGCCCAGTTGCCACTCTGCCTTAGCCCCATAGTCGGAGTGCTGCTCTTCTGCTCTGTTCTCATGTCTTCGTGCATCAGCCTTTGGCCTTGGACTAACTGCTTTTTGCTGTGTCTCGTGGTCCCTGTGGCGCAGCTTCTGTTGTTGTCTGGGGTGAAGCCTGGATCTCTATCTTTTTGTGTTGCACAGATCATGCTGCTTCTGATGGCCTGGGGTTGCTGTGTGCCCCTGATGGCTCTTACACACAGAGCAATGGCTTTGATGGAGGTCTGGTTTTTGTCTCTCAGCACACCATATCCCCAAGGAAACAAAAGGTGGTAATTTAAATCACTCCTACGATTAAGGTGGAGACTTAATCTCATCTTAATCTTCTCCATTAGTATAGCTTAGAACTCCCTCAACAATGCGAGCATAACCACAGGCATGAAGATTAAAATATAGAATACGTCACATAAGGGATTATAGCTAGAAGGTCCATATGAATTGACTACATCTTAGATGCTTTATAGAATTTTGCCAAATTAGAAAAATAATGCTTTTGCCATCCACTCTTGAAATTTATTTAAGAGTTACCTGTGAGATCTCCAATTAAAACTCATTGCTTACTTGTTATTGTCCCATCGATTCTAAGTCACAGCGCCCCTGGTGGGCAGCGTAGAACTGCCTCATTTGGTTTCCAAGGTTGTCATCTTGGGAGAAGCCGACTTCCTGATGGTTCTGCTGCAGAGACACTGCTGCATGGCTACTGCAGACCTTTTGGTTAGCAGCCAGGCGCTGTCTGGCTCAATTGAATGCTAATAGCCAAGTTGAACTTGTATCAATTATGAGGCCATCTGAGGCACAGGTCTCTGTGATGAATGTTCATTGTTGGGAGATTTGTGGTCTCTGCATGGCCATCAAGTTGAATTTGACTCATAGTGACACTTGACGACAGGGTAGCCCTGCCCATGTGGGTTTCTGAGACTGTAACTCTTCACAACGGTAGAAAGACTTATGTGGTTTTGAACTGTTGACCTTGAGGTTAGCAGCCCAATGTATTACATTACCAGGGTACCTACTTAATGATGTATCCCTGCTTTTTTGTTTTAAGAGTTTAAAATATTTTGTGCATGTATCTCGATTTTATTTCGACAGTTCCTGGCACATTTAATGCTCAGTAAAGGTTAACAAATGAAAGACTACATAAGTACCAACTAACAATTCTTTGCTGAATTAATAAAAAATTTACTACAGAGCAAATTGAGTCATTAAATATGTGTCTAATTAAGATATTTAAAAGACTTCATAAAGGACAGTTGCTTTATGTCACTAAAACAATATGCATGAATTTTTTCAATCTATTATGTAAGAAAATAGATTTGGAAATAGTTAATAGACCTGTACAAAAGTAGAATTGAAGCAATTTCTTGACTTGAGCACATTCATTTTCAAAAAATAGACTTTAGAAAAAGTCTACATTAAATTAGGAATAAGGCTAGGTCTCCCAGATTTTACCTATCTAAAGTAAATATGATACATTTTATTACTTAATGGAAGATAGGAATGGAAAAAAAAGTTTTCTAAAACTTAGAAGCCTGGGCTTCCTAAAATATCATCTTTACCTTCATTTTTGTAATGGTAACTATAAAAGTGAAATTGCTTCATAGACCATTTTACCTTCCATGTTTCTGCATCAATTTTAGTAAATTGTGTTTTTCAAAGAGTTTATGTGCTTTATCTAAGTTATCTATGGCTTCTTCTGCGCCAACATCATCATCTTTTCCTTCACGCATGCTTACCCCTTACATGTTCAATACAACTATTCACTTGGGTCTTTTCTGCTGATTGTAATGTTTTACATCACATTCTATTCTTCCTACTACTAGGTCATTGTTTACTTCTTTCATATACACATAAACACATATATATATACACATTCTTACAACTAGGCCATTGTTTACTTCTTTCGTTAATTTATTCTGGATCCTGTACTCCAGTATTGATTTTTTAAAGATTCATTACCCTGAGAACCTATAAAATCCATCCCACTTATCACCACTTGGTTGTAAGTTGTCTTACTAAAAAAACCTCCCCAAATAAAAACCAACCCCCCCACCCTCACTCCCCCACCCCCCACAAAATCCTCACTGCCATCAAGTCAATGTTACTGAAAGGGACCTTGTAGAATAGTGTAGAACTAACTGCCTTGTGGGTTTTTGAGACTGAAACCCTTTACTGGTGTCGAAAATTCCCACCTTTCTCCTGTGCAGCAGCTGGCGGTTTCGAAATGTTGCCATTGTGCTCAGCAGCACAACATGGAGCCGCTACGCTGCCAGGATTCCCAGATTGTCTTGCCAGTGCCTTTACATTAGTTACCTCAGTGGAGTATTTATTTTCTATGAATAAATAAATAACCACATAAAAGGTAACAAATAGTGGTTGTTGATTGATGATTTTCATAGTTTTTAAAAATGAACCGAGGGAAGATTGCAGCTCGTCCAAGGTTTTGTCATTTACAAGTCCTGTAATTTTGGACAAGTCACGTCACTCCATAAGAATCTTGATTTTCCTGTCTAAGTCTAAGAAGAGGATTTAGATTATATTATTTCTAAGTCTTAACACATGCTGTGACTCAGAATGGATTCGACAGCAGTGAGGTTTGTTTTTTTTAGCACACTAACTCTGACATGCAAATATTTTGTGATGTTTTGTGTTCCATAGTCATGTTGTCTCATTTGTTTAGATTTGATTCAAAATTCTTGTAGAGTGAACCTAATTTTAGCAAACGCTCTTCCCAAGCCATGTTCCAACTATACAGAATGTAATTATTTTTCTTAATTGTTGTACAGTAAATATCAGTTTCTCATTGTCCATTCTATTGTTTAACTAAATAATGATTGGTTATTTTGCTTATTTAAAATTCCCTACTGATAGCAAATATCTTTCTGTTTTAGAAATAGCTCTATTAAGGTCTAGGTTTTTTAATCATTTTATTGTGGGCTCGTACAACTCATCACAATCCATACATACATCCTTTGTGTCAAACACATTCTCATGGACAACAGACAAGGGTGTAGGGGGAGACATCGGACAATGCAAGACATGAAAAAATAGTAATTTGTAAACTATCAAGGGTTCATGATGGAGGAAGGGAGGAGAAGGGAGGGGGAAAAAACTAGGAGCTGATATACCAAGGGCTTAAGTGGAGAGAAATGCTTTGAAAACAATGATGGCAACATATATACAAGTGTACTTGAGACAATGGATGAGTTGTATGAGCCCCCAATAAAATGATTTTAAAAAATAAACAAAAACATTTTCTCTCTACTTGAGCCCTTGGTATCAGCTCTTCATTTTTTCCCCTCCCTCCCCATGCCCCCTTCCTCACAAACCCTTGATAATTTATAAATTATTATTTTGTCATGTCTCACACTGTCCGACATCTCCCTTCACCCACTTTTCTGTTGTCCAATCCCCAGGGAGGGGGTTATAGGTAGATCCTTGTGATCAGTTTCCCCTTTCTACCCCAGCTTACCGGTATCGCCACTCTTGTCCTAGATTCCCTGTATTTCCAGGTCTATCTGTATCATTATATATCATCTGGTCTAGCCGGATTTGTAAGGTAGAATTGGGATCATGACAGAAGCGGGGAGGAGGCATTTAAGAACTAGAGGAAACTTACATGTTTCATTTTTGTTACACTGCTCCCTGGCTGGCTCGTCTCTTCCCTGTGACCCTTCTGTAAGGGGATGTCCAGTTGCCTACAGCTAGGCTTTGGGGCCCCACTCCACACTCTCCCTTATTCACAATGATATGATTTTTTATTATTTGATGCCTGATATCTGATCCCATCAACACCTCATAATCACGCAGGCTGGTGTGTTGCTTCCATGTGTGCTTTGTTGCTTCTGAGCTAGATGGTTGCTTGTTTATCTTCAAGCCTTTAAGACCCCAGATGCTATATATTTTGATAGCCGGGCACCATCAGCTTTCTTCATCACAATTGCTTATGCACATATTCATCTTCAGCAATCATGTTGGGAAGGTGAGCATCATGGAATGCCAGTTTAATGAACAAAGTGTTTTTGCATGAGGGAGTACTTGAGTAGAGGCCAAATGTCCATCTACTACCTTAATATTAAACCTGTAAATATGTGAACATAGATCTATTTCCCCGTCATCATATATAAATGTTTACATATGTACATGCTTATATTTAGATCTCTATAAATGCCCTTTGCCTCCTAGTTCTTTCCTCTGTTTCTGTTTACTTTCCTCTTGTCCCACTATCATTCTCAGCCTTCATTTGGGTTTCAGTAATTCCTCTTGGTTACATTGCCCTTGGTCAAGCCCTTCCAGGCCACCTACACCACTGATTTTGGATCACTTGTTGTTCCCTTGTCCCTGGGTTTGTTAATACCCACTTCCTTTCTCCCGCCTACACCTCTCCCATGTCCCCCTGGAACCGTTGGTTCTGTTGTCTTCTAATTATTTATCCTGCCTATCGTATCTAGATAAACTTGTAGAGATAATAATATGCACAAACACAAGACAGAGCAAAGGAAAGCAACAAAGCAAAACAACAACAACATAAAACCAGTGACAAAAAAAGAAAAGCTTGTAAATAGTTCAAGGTCTGTTTGTTGACCTTTAGGAGTGTTTTCTTGTCTAGTCATATGGGGCGCCATGCCCTGCCCCCAAGGTCTGTTTTTGGTAGTCCCTCGGGACTTCCTTGCTCTGCTCACCTTGCTGTTCTGTTACATGCTCATAGTGTTTTGCCTCGGTTTGGTGGGATCAGATCTGGTGGAATTCCCACACTGTACCTCCAGTGTTGTCTCTGGTAGGGCTGTGGGTTAGTGAGGGATGTCATGTCTCATAGTGGGGCCAGCCATATGGTCTTTTCTGTGGATTGGCTGCTCTGAGCGGGAATATCATCCTCAAGTCTTGGTGGGCCAGTATGTGCTCCACCCTCTCTTCCTACCCCTTCATTTGCTCCTGTGTGCTCTGGTCAGACATGTTTCTCTCCCTGAGCTGTAGCTTCAGTGCTGTCCTCTGAAGTAAATTCAGGAAGGGTTGGCTGTTCACGTAGTTGGTATTGAGGCCAGCCCTTCAGAGGACTAGTTTTTGTACCATAACATCTCACCCATTTACTGACCATTTTTATCAAAGAATATGTAAATGAATCCTGATCAAAGGAAGAAAAATGCAGAACAGAATATTCACATTTTCATGAACTCTAGAATTTCTGGAGCCACGAAGGTTAGCTAATCCTCTGAGATTACTACGCTGAGACCATCTTTAAACCTTTAGCCAAAAACGATCCCCTGAAGTCTCTTTAACATTGTAGCATAACTAGTAAAAAATACCTGTCCTGAGTATTTTATGAATTAGCTAACTCATCGCCAATGGGTAGTTCTGACCCATAGTGACCCTTTAGGGCAGAAAAGAACTGCTCCATAGTTTCTGGACTATAAAGTTTTAAACAAGTGCAGACTCCTGTGAGTAGCTGGTAAATTTGAACCACCAATCTTGTGGCTAGTAGCTCAGCATTTAGCTCACCTAGACTCCCTTATTAGCTATCTATTACGGGATCAAATTGACAAGAGCAACTAATAAAAAATTATATAGGAATGTCATAGGCAGTTTATTTTATAATAATTCTGGTGGACCATTTCAGAACTCTAAGAATGTAATCATTGTAACTAACGTGAACATGGAAAAACTGTTGAGTTTGTGTTATGTTTTACAATGCATATTGTCAATAAGAACAAAATGGGTTTTTTTTAGAGAAATTAAGGGATTTGCTGAACAATTAAATGGTTTAGTTTGCCTCTCATTGCCAGGTGCCCTTGGACAGATACTTTGAAATGGTCATGCAGAAAGATGATATAAAAATCTCTGTTTTTAAGGAGATTTCACTAGAAGAACAGCAGTGAATTGTTTTCAGTGAATTCCATCTGCCAATTACCACAACCAAATTTCTGTCCTAGACGTGAGTTCCAAGTATGTTGTCAGTGTTTGCTCACTAGTTCCCTGACTTACCTCTTTTTAAGTCTCTCGGGTTAAGTGGAGCTTTGGTGGTATAGTATGTTGCCAGCTCAGCTGCTAGTAGTTCTAGTTTGACCATTAGGCTGACGATGAGGTGGACTCGACTCTGGCCGTGAGTTTGGTTCTGGTTTTTAGACCCTGTGCCAGTCTGAAACCAAAGGGGGGGCAATGAACACAGATTTTTATTATGGTCTTTCTTTGAAGAGGTATTCTTAATGGGGCTGTGTTATCCAACCATTCTTGTTCTTAGCATCTGTTGCTTGGGACACATTCTCTTCATTTACAGCTGAGCTATAATTAAATCAACTTTCATTGAGGGAAGAAATAGTTCACTTATTATAAGTAGCATTTAATGATTTTGAATAAATTTAGAGTTGTTCATCTCCATAATTCCATCTTGGAATGGAATCCTTATCCTTATGTAGTATGTAGTCAATCTGGCTTCTGTCCCTAGCACTGGGTAACCGCTGTAGATAGTCTTCCGTCACTGGGTGCCCAAAGCCTTTGGTTTCATCTGAACAGTACTATAATGTGGTTACCTCCTACTTTCACGATAGACCTGTTTCTCATTTCTGATTATATATAAATTAGATTACAAAATATTTACTACTTAAAAGGAACCTTCTAAATAAATATTTTAGTGAATCCTTTTTTCTTTAAGTTGATATTTTAATTGTTAGATATTTCAGAAAGGAGCCTATTAAATTGATATGATGAACTTAGATTTTTATTAGGTTTTAAGCTGTTTTTTTTTAAATTAACTTGATGACAGTGAGCTTGGTTTGCATATTACATAGTAAGTGATTAAAGAAAATTACTTTACCTACTTGTTGGAATGTTGGAGGATGAAGTGCAATAATACAAGTACAAGTTTGGCATAGTAGTTTGGAAATGGGAAATGCCCTATATCTGAAGGACACCGACCAGAGCAGTAAAACACACAATGCTTACTAAGGAGTCCTAGTGGCGCTGTGGGTTAGGTATTGGGTTGCTAACTACAGAACTGTTGATTCCACAGTTGTCTGTGAGAGAAAGAGGATGCCTGGTACCATCAAGATTATATATAGTCTCAGAGATGCTATATAGGATCGTTATGAGTTGCAATTGACTGAATGGCAGTGGTTCTGATTTTGGGGGGTAATATATGAATCAGGATACATACGTGTGTGCGTATGTTATACACACATAGGTAAAATTTTTATCACCATCCTGTGGTGGCCTGTAAGTAGTGTTGTTTTTCCATTGTATTCATGCAGAAACCGAGGTAGGGAGAGTTTAAGCACCTTCACAAAGGTTGTATAGCTAGAAGAGGGTGGAACTGGAATTCAAGCTCAAGGCAGTCCATCCCAGAATCTGTGCTTCTAACCACTGCCGTCTCTGCAGTGTTTACATTTCAGCTTCTTTAGCTGCTTGCTCTTGATCAAGGTGTTTATTGCAAGATACATGATGACATCTTTTTAAAGACCATATCTTAATGTTATTTTAAGATATCAGTACTCTGTGAGTATTCATGCTATTTGATTTCTTTGATACTAAAAGGTTTTATTAAAATGTACTACTTTTCCTTATTAATTTCCAATATAGTGAAGTATTCTTTGTTTTATAATAAATAAAATAATAAATAAATTATTTGTACTATGAATAAAACTGAACCTTTCTTGCAACAGCATATCTTTGTGAAATTTATTTTAAAGCAAGCTTATGTATTTGGTTTTTGACAAGATTATATCTTTTCTGATAATTTAAAGGTATGTTAATTTATAGTGTATTAATTTTAGAGATTTAAACTATTTGAAATACATGTATACACATTAAAATGGTATATATGCATACACTTAATTCACACATAGTTACATTTAGTTTTTGACTTAATAGCTTGGTAATATCTGTGATGCCTCCTGTATTAAAATCTATATTTTATATAAAATTTGAATTGTAATCATCTACTTTCTAAAGACTTTTGTAGTCCCTCTTTGTTGTCTTGAATAATACACATCAGTGTTAGATTGAAGAAATTTCCGAATATACAGTCATAATAATGTGAAATTTTACAAATCAGAGTGTTTGTTTTAGATACCTCTTATGACAAAACATACAAGTTCATAAGCACTGTATATTTGCATTTTGTGAATTAAATTTGGAGAAGAAGTCACGTTGAATATAGGTAGTTTCCTTATTAACCTGTGGTCTGAGGACGCCTTCCCTTTCTTTTTTTTTTTTGAGAGGAGGGAGGGATTATTAAGTGAGTGGACGAATGATACAAGATATAGACACATAATCGTAGACTTCTGAAATTTAGAGATCTTAGGAAATAAAAACATGGTCTATTTCAGAATCTTCATAAACCAAATGTCAAATTTCTCATTTGAGAAATTTTGTGCCATTCAGTTGATTCTCTCTTGAACATTTATGAAATTGTGATATATACTTCAGCATTATATACCCTTAGGGTGATCTTGCTCGGGTATTTAGATGTCTGTGTGCGTGTGTGTCTTTTAGTTAACACTGCAATTTTAAATAGAAATGTTTTCCATATTTTTAGTTTCCATTTGAGATTAAGAGAAGCTATTAAACCTTAGCCTCTAATTCACCTTATTTTTTGACTCATTCTTTAATTTTGTACATATCATTAGTATAGCAATACATTTCCTCCTGTTAATCACATTTTTGGGAAGGTGACAATTAGGAAAACCAGAATGCTCATTTTCTTTCCTCTTAATGGAAAATATCCCCCATTTTGGCAATAGTAATGATAATATAAATAGTAAATATAAATTATATTAAGTATAAACATTAAAATAGAATTCACTCACATTGGGAATGCAATTCATCTATTGGGAATAAAGTCAAAGTTGTCCTATATAAAACTAGTATAAATCTTATTAATATTAATAGAAGCAACAAGTGACTTCACTTGAAAACTAAATAAAGGAACAAATAAGAAAATGCTTCCCTACCAACATTTTGTACTTTCATAGGAGTCAAGAGAAAGGAATTGGAGATGCAAAATATTATCCAAGTGGAGAGAATTCTGATCAATTTACAGTATAAACCTCTCACTGCCAATTATGTATGTATGTATATATATATATATATATATAAATTGGGAGCTCTCACAGATGTTGTAACAATTCATAATTCAATTTTTAATTGCATACTAAAACTTATTTTAGTTATGTTCTGTAGATCATAACTTCCCCGACTGTAAATTAATGAAAGGCTTCCAGTTTTCACTTAAGGAGTCCTGGTGACCTTGTGGCATCAGGGGTTATGGGTGGGGCTGCTAACCACAAAGTGAGCAGCTGAAAAGCACTTGTCACTCCACGGGAGGACAACGAGTCTGTGTGCTTCCGTAAAGTCTCAGATACTCAAAGGTGTAGTTCTAATCTGCCCTATAGGGTTACTGTGATTGAGAATATATTCAATGACAGTGAGTTGAGTGAGCTTAATTTTTATTTACAAGACTCGGTAACCCTTGTAGGATATGTCTTATTTGAATTAGAATTGTTTTTCTGTCATAATTCTATAAAATATAGTTTGAACTTTTAAACAGAATAGTATACATTTGTAGATAAAATGACATTATCCGGGTAAATGTTTATAGCATTTCTCATATTTTTTCACTATGTGAAGCTCCGATTTACATGTGTTATATTAGATTGCTTTTCATTTTCATTTTTAAACTTATAAAAACTTTTTATGAAATAGTTTCAAGGATCAATTACATTTAAATTTAGAAGCATTATGGTCATCTAATTTTGAATTCTCTCTTTGAAGTATAATGTGCTTAGTAGGATTTAAACCTAAGATAACGTACTTATATATAGTAAACCCTTTGTAAAAATTAGTTTCCTTTATTTCTGTGCTTACTTTCTGGACTGGCCTCATGAAATAGTAAGAAAATATGCAATTAAGAATTAGGTTAATATTGTGAGGTTATTTGATTGCTGACTTTTAACATGTAAACAGCAGTTATTCTAAATCATTGTATAACTTTCGGCCAGATAATCACTAAAATCAGTGCCTGTGGTTTCCTGAAAATGCCAGAATCCTTCAAAGGCCACATTAAAGCGGCGAGAAAACCATCAGTGGTGCCTGCACAGTTATGCAGAAGGATGAGCTGTGAACCGAGGGAAAAGATGTTCTGGAAGACCAGTAACCTTCCCCTTGATGTGTGCATTTCCCATTACATTTTTGACACAAAATGTTGCAAAATGATTTAATGGGGGCATTTTGTTTTGCTGACTTTCCTTTTTTTCATTAAAAAGAAGCCAAAGTTAGGAGAGGGATGTAGGGGAAGAGTGGCCAAGCACTGAATTCTATTGTAGGAACGCCTGCCTTGAAATGTAAACAGTTTAGGAATGTAACGTGGTCTCCTTATGTTGTTTCTAACTATGTTCTACAAAATCCTTTAGCTCTGTTATGGCTTCAAAAGGGATACTTGCTCTTCAAAGTTAATGTTCTCTATTTTCTTCTTTTTCTATTCCTTTTTCTTCCTTTTAACCCCTTATCATTCATGAAAATCATTAAATTTGGACAAGTGCTTTAGAATGCAATTATATTAATCCCAAAAGCAAATTCATTCCATTGCTAATGAGTTGATTCTAACTTATATAGACACCAAAGAGGACAGAGTTAAAATGCCCCTCTGGCTTTCCAAGGCTGTCAATCTTTAAGGAAGAGTAAAGCCTCATCTTTCCCCTGCGGAAGGACTGGTGGTTTTGAACTGCTGACCTTGTGGTTAGCAGCCCAAAATGTAACTCAGTACAGCATCAGGGCTTGTTTTGAATGACTTATCACATACTACAGAATGTGCTCTTATTTAATCACTTATTCAGCAATTTTTAAGAGGCCATGTTGAGAGGGAAAATCATGTACATTTAAATAAAATATTATTTTAATAATGTGTGATTTTAATACTTTTAAAAGATTTATATTCCAAATAGAAATATTTTTATTTTAAAAACAGTTTTTCAAGATTTTTTTTATAATTAGAAAAAGGTTGTTAGATAGTTAATAGTGTATGTAGATTTCTGATAGGAGATGTGTGGATTAGATAAGAAAGGGAAGGAGATTACAGGGTACAAGTGGACCATGGATTCTTTTTTGACTGTTTGAAAATTGGTAATTCAGTAAAATGATAACAGAAAGGCATGAGATAAAGTGAATTCTATTTTATATTGTATACACTTAATTGCCATAATGAGTCCATAAAGTCTCCTTATACTGTCAATGTTTATTTTGCAATTACAGATTAAATACATATTAAAATGAATTTTTCTCCCCAAATAAAAATGGTTTCTGTGTTGCATAGGAGTGTGAATGATCTGTAGCAAATCACTATAGCGTGCATTATTGTGTATCTCAAAGAGTACATGGCAATGACAAGAATAAAATACATTTTAGAATATAAATTGTACTACTGTAGTACCCCTGACATTTTGTTGCAGGTGCATTTCTCCTGTTACACGCATCTTTGTGATCCAATCTTGGACCTGCTTTCCATTATCATAGTAATGCTGAAGACCTTGTTTTTTAACTCTTTTCAGATCTTTTTATTTGGATTTTGGCTGGTATAGCCAGATGCCTAGCAGGACAGCTCTAATTGAGAAAACAGGTACCTTAGATTCACTGTGTAAACTGTTGACTCCATTTCTGCAATCTCATAGTGATCTTTGCACTGATTTCCATCTGCCCCTACGGGCTCAGCATAGGCATTCCAACGGTCTCATCTGAACAGTTTTAAGATAACTTTCTAACTGTCCTTTATCATGTCTTTTATCCAGTTTATGTATCCAAAGCCCTCTTCTTACATTACATATTTATCACATCACCAATATTTGCTTAAGTCTTCAAAAGAGTTCCTTGGAAATACCCAGACTTCTATTGCGTATCACAAAATACCCTTTCCTTCAGTCACAGTAAGCTGGGTGAATTATTTAACATTTGCTTTTTAAAAGAACCCGCCCCCCCTTCCCTTTCTTAGTGCTTTTCCTTTTACCCCAGATTTCATTCCCCATGTTCTCTGTTTGATTACTCTCTACTTATCTTTTAAGACTTATTACAGGTTACCACTTTGGTTAATTCTTTCCTTTCTCAAGCAAAGGTTTTCTATTCACATTAGTTGTTTATTCAGACCTCGATGACCATATTTGTTGACTCCCATTGGAGACTGTGCATTTAATGATGGAGCTTTATTTATGATTACATCTTGACTGTATCTCAAGATCCAGGATAATAACATACTGTTGTTATATGATGTTGAGCTGATTCTGACTTCTAGTGACCCTATAGGACAGAAGATCCCCTCTGGATTCGCAGCCTTGAATCTTTATAGGAGAAGATCACTAGCTCTTTTCTACAGTGGAACAGCTGATGGGTTTGAACTGTCGACCTTTTGGTTAAGAGCCAGGTGCTTAACCATTGTGTAAACAAGGCTCCCTTGGAATGTTATAGTCTCTCAGTAGTTTTTTGAGCAGATGGTTTGTAAAACATCACATAGTTAATTAATATGAGTTAGACTTGGAACTCAGACATCTTTGACTTTAGTTTTCAATATTGTGCTGTTTCTACAGAAAAGGCTGTTATAGAGATGCCTGCATTAAAGATCTGGTGATATAGTTCCTTATGATTATAGTTCTTAATGGTTCTTGGGAGTGTGGCAAGGGAGGTTGGTGAGCTAACAACAATGAGTACAAGAAGCCAAAAGAAGTTCTAGAACTTATTTTAGTGATGACTGTATAACTCTTTCAAGTATGATTGAACTATTGAATTGTATGATATATGAATTATATGTTAATAAAAAAAATGATGACAACCCCTAAAAACAAGATAGAACAATTCTATATGGACACACATTGGGTCATCAATTATAATTGACTGGTTTGGCTTTTGGATCATACTGCAGTGAAATCAGTGTTGGTATCCGGAGTCATCACACGTAAAAAGTTGGGGTTTCCGTAACTCTTAACAACATATGGCATTTGAGCTGGACACATGCGTGCCTGATTGATACTGATTCTAACTTCTTTGTAGAACAGGGGTGTAGTGTGATCTTATTCAGTGTTTCATACCATGAAAAGTATCCGTTGTTAACCTGAAGTTGAGTTACTCAGTTGTCTCTAACTGCAACACATACACTGCTTGTACCCCATCTTAATGTATAGCAAAATAAGCCACCAAAATATCAAATTCAAAAATTTTAGGAAGACGCTAGGCATGAGCAAAAAAATGAAGATCATTATGGTCTATGATAATGGAAAGTTTGCAAACTAGCATGTGAGTAAGGACTGTCACATCAAACCATTTTTTGTAATCATTAAGGTTAAAAATAGGATTTTGGAGGCAGTCAAAGGAGTAACTGATGTAAAATTACCAAGTTTAATAAAGATAGGGCAAAGGCCAACTGGAGAAGCTATTGGTGCTTTGGATAGAAGACCAAATCCCAAAGAGGATACTGTGTGCTTACTGGCAATTGAAACAAAAGCATGTAGCCTTTTGGAAAACCTGAGGGAAAAGCAAGGGAATACGGTGACAAGTACTGTACTTTAATCTAGCCTGCACAGGCTGATTTCATCCCTGCAACACAGGTGTGGTTTACATAACACGCATATTACCGGGGAAGCAGGAGAAGCAGGTGTTGAAGCTGCCAAGACAGATTCGTGAAGGAGTGAGATGTTACCTCAAACATATGTGGAGAGAAAAAAAAAGGACCATAGAGACATTTCTCATTATTTCCTGACTAGCGAAGCCATCTCTGTTCCCAGGGACGATCAGGAACCTTCTTCCATAGGTGGCACTATTACCACAGCTTATAAAATACTAATGCCAGCCAATCTCCAAAGTAAATTTTTATGACACGTGGTGTTCCAAGGAGCCCTGATAGTGTCGTTGTTACACATTGGGCTGCGATTCTTAAGATCAGCAGTTCAATACCACCGGCCGCTCCGCGGGAGAAAGATGGAGTTTTCTATTTCCACAAACAGTTAGTCTCGGCAACGCACGAGTGAGTTCTTCCCTGTCCCCTAGGGTCTCTGAGTCGACATCTACTCGCTGGCAATGAGTTCGGTGGTTTTTCCAATGTATACAGATATTAAAATGTATCTGTCCTTTTACATATATGGGGACTTAAAAACTTCGTGGGAAAGTGAAATTGCTGCGCGGCCGGTGCTCGGGCTGTGGCCATGGTCTTCTTTCTCCTAGAGTAATGCGCTTTGTGTAGCGCTTCATTCTTCAGCTCTTCCCTCTAGCTTTACAGAGAAAACAGGAAACAGTGCATCGAAGACTGGGTCGAGAACCATCATCCTTCCTCCAGAAGGTCACCTGTACCAAGTTGAACATGCCACAGGAGCGATTGGATGTGCAGGCACCTGCCCAGGCTTTGAGCAAACAATGAAGTTCTGTTTGCAGCAGAGATGCAACATGCATGAGCTTCTCGATGACGTCTTTCCCCCCAGCCCCTCGAAAAGATTGATAAACTCCGTGAGGACATGCGTTGTAGCGTGGCCGGCCTACCTTCTGACATCACTGACGACGGCTGCGCTCACGGCGCAAAGGTCTTGTTCAATGACGCGGAGCTGTGGCCTCTGGCGCTGTGTGGTCTCCAGCGAGCTTGCAGTCTGGAGGCCCGTGCCCTGTTTCTTTGCTGCATGCTGGCGGGATTTACCCTATGGCCGTCACCGCTAGCACAGTGACTGTAGTGGGAATTATGGGGGATGGAAAGCCACATGCATTGGAAATAATAGCGCTGCCTCTGCGTCAAGGTTAAATAAAGCAAGATAACGAAGGAGGGACGACCTGGAAGTCTGCACTTCCTTTAGCTATCCAAGTGCTAACTCACCATCCAGGCGTACTCAAACTACTGCCCGTGGGCCACACGTGGCCCGCCGCGGACATTTATCAGGCCCACCGGGTGTTTTTGCCCCGTTTGCTTTTTTACTTCAAAATAAGATATGTGCAGTGTGCATAGGAATTTATTCATCGTTTTTTTTTTAAACTATAGTCCAGCCCTCCAACGGGTCTGAGGGACAGTGAACTGGCCCCCTGTTTTAAAAGTTTGAGGACCCCTGCTCGGCCTTAGTAAACTTTCTGCTGAACAAGTGGAACTCGCCACTCTAACAAGAGAGAATGAAAAGACCTCTGAGACTTAAAAGAAAAGGAAGCGGAACAGTTGATCAAAAAATTTGAGGAAGAAGAAGCAGAAGCGGAGAGGGAAAAGAAAGAAAAGGATAAATAGAAGACAAAGTCGGGTGTTTTATAACTACTTTGGGCACCGTTACAGTGTAAACATGGTTCTCCTCTTTCCCATGGAGAAAACTATGACTTTTTGACAAAAGGTGTACAGGGCGGAACTAGGACACCAGTCTATTGAATTAGGTCCTTGTCATTTCTCTTCTATTGACTATGTTATTGTAATGATCATGATGATTGGTCTTCATCATCATCTTACACGATATATATTTTTTTAAATAAAACTTGCACGAGTGAAAAACAAAGAAAAATGGAATTAAAAGAGAATGGAATTTTACCATAAACCTTTTGAAGTTCCTTCATATAATATTTCCATGCACCAAAGACAATATATAGATTGGATTTATAAAGATACTGATAATAAAAAGTATTAATCAAACAGCTCCTAGCAACCCCCAGACGGGCTCATACTGCCCCTGTGGATTTCCCAGGCTGTAACTTTTCCTGCAGTACAGGTCTTGGCTTTCTTCTACGCAGCAGCTGGTGGTTTTGAACTGCTGGACTTTTAAAAAAAATGGAGATACTCAGGGTACATCACAGCTGACCTTCAATAGACTCATTGGAGTAGAAGAACCCCATTGTAAATGGAGGAAGTCAACCTGTTTGTGCTCATATCTACATATGTATAATCTATCTAAATATATATTTATGTATAATATTTATAACTATATAAACACACATTTACACATTATGTATATACCATGTGTACTATACATATGCATATATTTATGCAATGTTTACACATACATATAACATTTTATATAGTATATATATTGTGATAAATGAAGAGAAATTATATATATTATACTTTATATATATACATATTTATTTTATATATTATGTATAATACATATAGCTGTTCCCTTTATATGTATTTTCTTAATCTCTAGTAATTTAGTATAAGGATTAGATTTGGATTTATAATATTTATCCCATTTGTCATCAACTACAGTTTTAGGTTATACTGACTTTATTAGGTAGACTCTAGAGCACAAAGAAACAAAATTATTTAAATGAATTTTCAGTAGGCATTTATATTTCTTTAATATATATATAAAACCCCCAATTTTCATATTCTTTACCCTCTTCTATCTCCTCTTATCTGAAATTAAATTACTAATCCCAGATTTTATTATTTCCCCTAAAGCAATCTTTTCAGTTACCCAAATTGGTTACTGTGATTTCTGTCCTAGGCCAGGATATATTGTTTCTCTTAACTAGCTTGTTTTATTAAGCTATAATGTTTGTTAAGAATGAATACATAGTTTTTTCAGCCTTCATTCCTTGGTACTGTCTTAATTCTTTATGACTTTCTTGCAAACCTCAGGCAAGTAGTCCGTGTTTCATGAACAGGTAAAATTCAGAACTCTGGCATTGATGTATGTCTCTATTTCTAAAACACTTAGGCAAATTTGAGGAAAATGTTTTGGGTGAATAGGAGAGCAGAAAATTAGAAAGGCTGATTATTTCTGCCTGGGTTGTGATGGTATGATGTGGCTTGTGATGTCGAATTGTTCAGACATTCTTGGTGTGTGTGGGGGGGCGGGGGTGTTGGATTTTTTATTTAGTACTGCTAAATGAAGCAGAAGACCTTATGTGTGATTTATTCAGTTCATGATTAGGCAACCAGTTGAGCACTGTGAGAACTGATAGATTTGACTACAGGAAAGTGGCTCTATAAGCATGGTGTCTACAAAATTAACCAGTTCGCGCTCTCCCCTATAAAACGAAAAAAAAGAAAGAAAAAATAACCAGTGCAGGAGAGGAGCTTTGCCTAGAATGAAAATGTGTAGGCGCTCCCTGGGACTGCACGGGGACCCAGGAAGACACACACAGCTGCATGAGCAGCGAGGCATCGAAGGACTCAATCAGTCAGATTTCCTGTTCTCCAAGTGAAGTTACATCAGTCAGTAACTTTCCTCTTGGGACACTGAAATCCTTCAGACCCCAATTCCTCTATTAAATTACTCATTTGTATCAATTAATAAAGCATCTCAAAATTGCTTCATAATACCAAAGACCTTGCTGTGACATGGTCTGTAAGCATAGATCTATTTCAAGATGAACGCAGAGTTTTCATGAAGAACCTTAGGTAGCTGGCAAGAGGCAGTTTCCCCCCAGTGTTTTTCTGAAGCTTATTTGTAAAGAAATTGTGCCATACAGTGAACCCTCGTTTATCGCGGTTAATCGGTTCTAGACCCTACCGTGATAAATGAAATTCCGCGAAGTAGGATTCCTTATTTGTAAATCAAATATTTTCGTAGTTAGAGCATAGAGGACATGAAAAAACACCCTTTAGTCACCATTACACTTGTATTACCCAATTTATTAAATGAAAAAGGGAAAATACAGTAAAACATTTTGGACGTTACAATTATCATTTATTATTTACTATATTATTTATGGCATCTAGTTTACAGTATTACATATTTCACATACAGTATTATTATACATAGTTCTTACAAATACTGTAATCAATAGCCTATGAAATGACTTAAGGGATGTACTCCACAGGTGGGTCGCCATCTTTTTCCTCTGAAGGAGCGGGTGTAGGCAGTGGGTGCTGTTACGCAAAACCGCGATAGAGTGTAGCCGCGGAAGTCGAAGCGCGAAGTGGCGAGGGTTCACTGTATATTCTTTTCTCTATGCTAAAACCCCCCACATTTTCTTAAAATTTATATTGTAATTTATCTCACTCTTATTAAATTAATCTTAAATAGTTTTACGAGAGCATGTAGATCAGATGAATTTGGAGGATGGTGGCATCATTCCTAAAAGGGTGATGCAGCACTCTTCGAATAAACAAAGAGGTGGGATATACCACATTCTTTCAAGTGCATTCAATAACATGTCTAATGATACTGGGGTGAGATCATGTGTGATGTGAGTTTAAGAGATCAGGTACATTTGAGTCTAGAGGCAGTGTAAGTAATTTGAAGTCTTAATGAGATTAATTGCAAACAAGAGAAGAATAATATAATAATATCATAATAATAATGATATAAATGATGGTCTGCTGGTAGATTGATATTATGGTAGGCTTTGAGATGAAGGGATGAACAGGAAAGGATAAAATGGGAATGTTCTTAAACCAAATTAACGGATTTCAAGTTGAATGGCCGAATGAAATGCATGGCTGCTTTTGTTTTCAGAGATAGATATCATAGGTGGTGGAGTCAAAGTATTATGGAGTCGAATTAGAAATTTCCAGTAGATATTTAAAATTGTGGGGCTTTTTTTATACAGAGGAACAAAACCGGAAATAATTTGGTAATTGTTACAAATTTCTACTATATTTCTCAAGTAAAGATATTTTCTTTTGTCAACTAATTAGCATTAAGTAAACTTGAAGGATATTTATAATGTCTCCTCCCATATTTAAAGTAGTACCTGTTAAAATCCCTTGAAAGACTTGTTAAAACAGTTGATGCTGATGTTGCTGATTTATTGTCCACACCTTGTAAACCACTATTTTTGTTTGTTTGTTTGTGTGTGTATAAGAAAGAGATTTATATACAAAAGCAAGTGAACATTGAGAAAACATCCCAACCCAGTCCAGATCAAGTCCATAGGTCCAATATTAGCCCATATGTCTGATATCAATCTATAAAATCCTCTTTAGACTGACACAGCACATGCAATGATGCCGAATGCAGCAGATATAGGCCAGTGGGTAGAAAGTCTTTGGATCCAGTGTCATTGGAAACATCTCAGCGCTGGCAGGGGTCTCTGCATCAGGGTGGGTCCATGTGTCTTATCAGCTGCTATGTCTCCCAGGGTGTTAGCAGAGAATCTCCCACCTCCCAGGAGGAAGTACCGGATTTCCCAGAATTCTCAGGAGAAGGCCATGCCCACACAGAGGTCTCATTGGCTATCTCCAGATTGACAGGCTAGACTCTACCCTTACACTTTTTTTTTCTCTTTCAATAAGTTTATTTACTTTGCCATTATTGTCCTACACTCCATACCCTTCTATTTCTTTGTTTTTTTTTAATCATGAGGGCAACGAATGTGTAAGTGTGCTTTACACAACTGATGTATATGTGGATTGTGATGAGTTGTATGAGCCCCAATAAAATGATTTTTTAAAAAGAGAACCACGGTTTTTAATGAGAGAATACCCTCGAACTCTAAAATAGTTTTTCTCAGCTTGGCACGGGATGAAAATAATCTGTAAACGGAACTACAAACTCAAACAAGCAAACCAAGAGCAGGCCAGGACCCCAAGCTTGGCTATTCTGAATCAGTAAATTAAATCTATAAAGTACTTCTTGGCCCAGAGATTAATTTTTTCTTTCTACATAGTTAAGGCCAACTGATTTTAGGGGAAAAACCCCATTTATTCAGTTAACAATTATTATGTATCTATTTGCACCATGTATTTCACTTGGTCCTGAAGATGCAAAGGAAAGCAATATAGGGATGCTATCTCAGTTTAAATATCGGCTGACTTTTTTCCTTTGTTTACAGATGAGTATTTACTCATGTGGGGATCACATAAGATCAACAGTCTCATTTTGTGCTAGGTGAATTTGATCATTGATTCTTGGAGCCTTTAAACAGAAACACTGTTCTTTTATTCAAACGATAGATCAAATGTTGAATCAAGGGTGTGTATGCACTCTGAATCATTCAGAACTCTTCATGCAGAATGACTACAGACCAGTTAAAAAGGAGTTTTTCGTGGTGACCCTTAAACCAGCTTGACAACAGCAGTCGCTCTAAGACAGCCCAGATATGATGTCATATCTAACAGAGCTTCTCAGAGACCCGGGCCTCCTGCTGCTAAACTTCTCTTTTGACTCTGGTCAGAAAGTGCAATCAGAGTTTGGAACCTAAACTTCTATTTTAGATTGTCTAGAAGCGAGTTAAGTCATTAACATTTGGGATATTTCTTCTGTCACTTTGTTAGTGTATTCTAATATAATTCTATTGGGATCAAAAAATATACTTTAAATGATTTGTAACAACTTTCTGTTTGTTGAAGTTTGTAATATAGACCAGGATATGGTTTATCTTATGCAACATGTATCTAAAAAAGAATACATATATTTCTATTACTGAGTGGAATATTCTACAAATGTAGATTGATAGTGTTATTCAGGTATTCTATATACTTAATGATTTTTTGTCCACTTGTTTTATTAATTATTTAGAGGGGTAGTACATTCTCTACCTAAAATAATGGATTTATCTATTTCACCTTTTAGTTCTATTAGTGTTTCCTATATGGATTTCGAATCTCTTTTTTTATTACCTTCTGGTTAATTGACCCTCTTTATTATATATTTTTAATCTCTGACATTATTGTTATGAATGTTGCCTGATATTACTAAAGACACTACAGTTAAAAAATATTTTAAAATTCTTTTTT